>NC_088921.1:29592500-29652500 GCF_038396675.1 Hydra vulgaris | reverse complement strand
AAATGCCTAAAGGAAAGTAATATTTTCAGATAAAAAAAAGTTCAATTTAGATGGTCCGGACTCTTACAGTTGTTATTGGCATGATCTAAGAGGAATAAATGACCCACAAATAAAACGAAATTATGGAGGAGGAAGTTTAATGGTTTGGGGTGGATTTTCTTATTCAGGAAAATTGACTCTGTGTTGTGGTTTACCTAAAATGAACTCGATAAAGTATACAGAAATGTTGGATGATGTTCTCATAACTTATATGTATGAAAACATGGACAATAATGCCATGTTTCAGCAAGATAATGCTGCAATTCACACACCTAGGCATTCTATGAAATGGTGTAAAGACCACAACATCCTGGTTCTCGAATGGCCAGCTTGTAGCCCGGACTTAAATCCAATCAAGAACGTGTGGGGAATGCTATCAAGAAAAGTTTATGAAGCTAAAGCAGCCGGACACCAATTTAAAACTGTTACTGAGTTAAAGTGTAAAATCCTTGAAGCATGGTCCGAGTTGGATCAAACTACACTTCAACGACTTGTGGAGTCAATGAAAGGCAGAATTTTTGAGGTGATCCAGTGTAATGGAGGACATACGCATTACTAGTTTCCATCTTTTATTGTCAAAAATATGACTGCGTCTATAGATATATTCCAATTAAAAAATGTACTTTTGTATATCAAACATACTCTCATGTTAATTAAGACACATAGAAAAAATTTCTTTGTGATTTTTATTAGCCCACAACACAACAATTATTTTGATAATAACTTGCATGCATATCAGTTGACAATTCATAGAAAAAATTAAGACAAAGAGAAAAAAATTGATGCGTCTAAACGAATATGCCTCAGTGTATATATATATATATATATATATATATATATATATATATATATATATATATATATATATATATATATATAAATTTTATGTAAAATCGTCTTTTAAAAGTGTTTAAAAATAGTTTAATGCCTATCTGCGAATTGCAAAACTTAAGAAAGATGGAAAAATATGCAGTATATATATACTTATATTCTAAACATTTACTTCTATTTGGCCTTACGCAAAAATCGGTATATTTTCAAAATAAAAACTATGCTACCCAGCAAACATTCTTTAGCGAAGTTTCAGTGGACCTTTATAAGCAATTTGAGCGAACTCCACTCTTGTTCATCGGTTACTTATTGGACCATTAGAGGCAGCTGCCAAAAGTGACTAGCCACTATTATTATGTCGGAAAGTTATCGGCTTGCTATTTATAGCGGCTGCCGTTAATAGTCCATTAAGTAACCTATAAGCAAAACTCTAATGAGCCGTTAAAAAAATGCATAGGTTCACTGCAAATCTACTAAAACAATTTTTGCTGGATGGATCCAAAATTTTGCAAATAAATAATTTTTGGGAATCACTACTCATGGTCCATGGGATCATGTTAAATATATTCGCATTAAAATCTTGAGAAATATTGGAATTTTATATAAAACCCGTCAAATTGTAGACAAATCTACACTAACTCAGCTATATTTTGCATTTATCAGTAGTTACTTATCTTATGGCAATATTGTTTGGGGTAGTACAGACAAATCTAAACTCGAATGTCTCCTCAAGCAACAGAATCACGCAGCAAGAATTATTTTCAAAATCACTTCACAAACGCTAAAACTTCAAATGTTTCGAAAATATTTTCCTAAAGCATCAAACCGATATAATACTCAATCTACAAGAAGATTTGTAAAGCCTTTCCGTATATTAAAACTTACAAAATTCTCCATTTCTTATCGTGGCCCAATACTATAAAACCATTTTACAAGCCTAAGTTGTAAACTTAGAGAAGCCAATACCGCACAAAAGTTCAAAAAGAACATAGTTGAATTTAATGCCAATCAAAATTTTTTACTTGATTCTTTCTAACAATACACTTTTATCCCCTTTTTAATTACCAGAATTACTGATAAGATTTTCAGGTTTTTCTTTAAATTCTCCGGTCGCGTAATTACTATATATGATGAAATGTATTTGTATTAAATATTTTTAAATAATTTATATGTTGGAAATTACCTAAAATTGTAAATGGTTGCTGGCAAAAATTAATAAATAAAGTAAAAGATAAAAAAAACACTAAGAGCACTTTAAATTAGTTTAAAAAAACAACATTAATTAAGAAAAAATACCAATCTGACAATTAGTAATTGTCAAGTTTAAACTAATTTGTGGAATATAATGATTTGTTACTAACAAAATTTATCATTGAAAAATCAAACTCTAAACTACTTTTTATTACAACAATACTTTATTTTTACGAAAAAAAAAAAAATTAATCCGTTATTTTTTTAATTTTGTTAACTCAAACTTTTAAACAAAAATACAAGTTTTTAAATATTTTAAATAATAATATAATATTAAAAATGTTTACTATGTTTTGCTTTTATTCAAAAAGCAATTAAAACTGTTCAATTTTAGGACTTTAAATTAAGTAACTTTACTAAAAAAACACTAGGCATTTTGAGCATGCTCGTATTACAAGAAAATGGTATCTTTAAATAAAGTTAAAAATAAATGTTTCGATGCATCAGTGGCAGACTGGGAGCTTCATGACTTTTAATAAGGGGCACACGTCAGATAACAGGGTTCGTTGAGAAGAGAGGGGGGGGGGGTGTGAGAAGTCCTCATGTGGTTTACATAGTTATGCTCTTAATGAGGTTTTTTTAATGAAGCTTTTTTTTAACCTTTTTATCTACCATTTTTAAATTGTAAAAATGGTAGATAAAAAGGTTAAAAAAACCATTACAATCTTTCAAAATCGTATTACTTCGAATAAAGTATATTTCCGCAGTTTTCAATCATAAAATTGATAAAGTTGTCTGCTTCCAGTCTTTCATTCTCATTTTTTTGTGTTAGTTCCTGGCCTTGGAGCCCAAATGATGTCTCACCTTTCCAGTTCAACAATACTAAAGATTTCATTTTTAATGTAGCGGTATCATTATCATCATCCTAGTCTGAGTCATCATCATCATTTTGATCTTTGTCTGGAGCAGGTCTAGCTGCCATTTGTTCTTCCATGGATTCCCAAACTGGTATAAAGGAGTTTAGTAGATCGAAGTTCTCGTTGCTGAAGACCAACTTCTCAGTGGTTTTTGGAGACAACCTACATCTCTTTTCGTGGACCACCTGTCCAGCTTCACTAAAGGCCCACTCACTTGAGGCACTTAAGGCTGGCAGGCAATAATAATCCCGTGCTAGTCCTGCCAAGATGGGCATCTCTCTGCGATGTGTCCGCCACCAGTCAAGGACATCAACCTTCGAATCTATCACAATTGTTTCTCTAAATTTTGCCCACTCAACGGTAATCGGAGGACCCTCAGCTGTAGCATTTTTTTGCCTTGACTGGATACAGTCTAAAAGGAAGGAAGTTAAACGTTTAGTAAACTTCTTATAACTTCGCTCACTTTAATCTAAAATTGTTTAAATTCAAATAATTTTTAAAAAGTTCGTTTAACTTTGAAACCCCCCCCCCTCCCCCGTATGACATCGTACCCTCAAAATAAAATTTTTATTACTTTGTTCGATTGCCTTAAGATTAGTAGATTAAGTATGTATTATTAGATTAAGATATTTAACTAGTTTTAAAGAAATTATTTTAATGCTATACTTAATAGCTCTTGCCTTTATTTATTTATTTTTTTTTTTTTGCAGTTTAATAATATAAACAGTTAACAAACTGTTTATTAAAAAAAATATAAAAGTAAAATAGATAACAACTCGTTGACTTTTAAAGAAAAATTTAAAGAATCAAAATTTAAGGAAAGAGTAAGATCAAGTGAATAAGAAAAAATAAATAAGATATTATCATTTGGTTAAAACTTAAAAGTTTAAACTAAGATTTAAAAATAAAAAGTAAATAAATTAATATACACCATAGAAATAACATAAATTAGTTTACTTCATAGAAATAACGTAAATAAATTAGCAAACGCCATAGAGGTAATACCATAATTAAGGTAATTAAAAAAATTGTTGATACACTCAGTGACACAATTTTTGTACTAATTATTTTTTGTATTTGAGTTTTAATTAAAAAAAACATTTAAAATTGAATATATTAAAATCCATAAGTAAGAATGCCTGTTTTGATTCATTTTTAAACTTGTCAAAAATCTCATCCCTGACACCATAAGCGTGCGGTTGTTAGCCTTTCAAGAAGAGGTGTAACAGGCAGTCTACAGCAAGATGAGACATCATGCTTTAGCATGATGTCTCATCTTCCACTTGGAAATCGTTTAGCTCTACAAAGATTCCTATAGAGGAGAGGTAACTTGAAGCGAACCATGCAGGCACCAATTTTAACCTTAAACCTTGAGTCAAAGTGGGCAAGCAGTCTTTGGAACGGGACAGAGTCACACATAGAGAAAGGCTGATTGTCAGTTGCAAGGTAAACCATGAGCTCCACAAAGTTGAGTGGTTCACCACAAAGTTGAGTGGTGCTCAGTGTTGGATAGCACAGATTCATTCTGGCTTTTAAAACCCTTTTTCTTTTCCTGTTACCTAAAAAAATCGTATACGTGTGTTAACATTGAATTAACTTCGGATACCGTTGTTTTCATCAATAATAAACCATATAAATTTGACATGAAGTCGTATAACTTTGCTACATCGCATCGTAACATCCATTGTTTAACTAAATTACCAGTGCCAATTGTTTCCAATTCATCTTCTGCCTCTTCAACTTTGTCCTCTTTGGCAGCTTCTGCCTCATCTCGTATCTTTTGATTCTGATATATTTTGATGTACTTATCCTTATGGTTGAATCGCAGGTGACCACTTAGGGTCGATATTGACCCAGAATTCATTTTTAGGTCCTTCTTTCAGATATTGCACACACCATAGGCCTTATCTCCCCTGTATTCCTTCAGGAAGTACTGCCAAACCAGCGATATTTGGCATATTTGTCTGATGTTTTACAATGTTTAAATCGTGCTAAATAACATACACAAAGTTATAAGTTTTTCAAATTCATTAAATATAATGTAAAAAAATTTATACGATTTTTATAACCGTAAAATTTTGATTTACAACTTTTTGTGGCTTTCAACATCGTTTTAATTAATTTTTAACAACTTTTAAAGGTTTTCAAAGTCGATTAAAAGTTAAAGCTACAACTTTTTACGGCTTTCATAACCGTTTAATTAACTCTTTTCGAAGTTTAACGGATTTCAACTTCGTTTAATTTAAGAAACTTCGCCTAACTGACGGCTTTTAAAGTCGAACAAAAGATATACGATTTTGAAAACCATAACTCGATTATTTTATCTTTAGTGGCTGTCACCCTCTTTTTGAAAAAATGGGCCGTTTTCAAAACTTTAACAAATTTATAGTTTTGCTTTTTTTTCTTAAAAATTAGTGCTGCCTCAAGCTTTTTTAAAATTCTCAGTTCCGCAAATTATAAAAACACAATTTTATTCCATAGTAAGATTAACCAATAGAACTGGATTAAAAAAGTGAAAACATTGCAGTACACAACGTTTTACTTTTGTCTTATTGCATAAAAATTCAGTACTTTTTTTAAGCGTTTTGTTTAAAAAATACAGTAAAAACAAATCGCTTAAAAAAAAGCAGGGGAGAGTGGGGCACCATGACACGCTTTTGGTTTTTGCTTCCAAACAATTTTTTTAATACACTTTTCTTTTTGGTAATTGGTTTAATTTGTAGAATAAATTTATTCCTACAAAATAAATTCTATAAATTACCAAAATATAACAGTTTAAGCTTGTAAGACTAGTTAAAGTAAAATTAGAAATTTGTTTCAAGGTACCCCATGGGTGGGGTACCTTGAAACACACTATGAGCATCATTAAAAAAGTAAATAAAAAATTTAAAACATAAAAGAAAAAGCAGAATTTTTTTAATATATAAACAAAATAATATTTATAACCCAAATAATGCATCCAGTTGTCCAAGTCAAATTTCAGAAGACCAGATAATATATCGTTTTAAATGTCTTTTTAAGCGTCAATAAATAATGACTTTGTATTGAAATGGGATCTCCTTGTGTTTTATTTACATAAATCTTTTTAAAATTGGCTATAAATATTAAAAGAAATGATTTTAAAAACTGTTTATAACACAGTGGAGTACTATTCTACAGTTTTAGGGCCCCCCATAAATGCTGTTTCAAGTTACCCCATACTTGCTAAAAGAAAACAATTGCTTTATTTTTAGTATCAACTTGTTATTTTAATGATTTTGTTTAATAAAGTAAAAAGCTTATGTATTAAAGTTTACAAAATAATGTTACTTACTGATAATGCAATGAATAAACCTTAAAACTTATGAGCTTTAAAGAGTAATAAATTACTTTGTCACCAAAAAAACACAAATTTCAACCCCTCGCAGACCTAAAAATGTCAAATGAGATACATACAGAAACATAGCTCTAGTAGTAACTGTTTCACAATATAAAAGTGGTTGTCATAACTCTTAAGATGCCTCCACAATTACAATGTTTCATGGTGCCCCATGTATCATGGTGCCCCACTCACCCCTACTGAACTTTTACACAATAAGTATACATAGGATCATCCCGAAGAGATTTTAAAGGGGGATGGGGAGTGACGTGTCTGTTTATTGTCGACTAAAGCTAAAAAAATATTTTTTTGCCCACTAGCTCATCTAAAAAAAAAAGTCCCCGTTGGCCGACATTTGCCCTCTACGCCCCACCCTGCTCCCCCTCCTCAGGACAGCCCTGAGTATACAAAATATTATGCAATAAATATACAAAAAATTACAGTAAATACGAATGCTAAAAAGCATTCGTATTTACTGTAGTTTTTAGAATTCAAATTTACTTTTATGTATTTTTTTATTCCAATAAATTATTTCGTTTAATATGAATTAAAAAAGTTGAAATCTTCTACAAAAGAATGTGTGAAATTAACATCTTATTTAAAATCTTATTTAATTTTATAAAAAAGACAGTCAGACGCAAAATTAAAACATGAGCAGGTTTTTGATAGAGCTTGTACAAGAACAATCACAAGTAAAGCAGGTCGACAAGCTTTTTTTTTTTTTTGTCGAGCAAACAATACATCTTTTATAGACCATTTCTCATTTTGATTTCAAATATGCAATTCATTTTTCACTATCACGTTTTTATAGAGATTTTAAATAGAGAACTTCCTGATGAAATCAAATGCAATACACGAACTTTGAAATGTATATTTAGAATACTTTTTGGCTTAAATGCCAAAAATATTCGTTAGGTTTTACAAAAAAAAGTATTTTTTCTTAGTTAAATGTAAAATTTTAATAAACAACATACAGATTATTTATACAATAATTATAATATTTTAAAATCGTTAAAACTTAACTTAATAATATGTTTGATGATTTAAAAAAATATTGCATTTCAAGTTGTTTGACCAAACCGGGGTCTGTAATCCTAAAATCTGCAAAGCAGTACTTGTAAAAATGCAAATAGAAAACAAAGTTTTACACTATTCAGGGGCGGACCCAGGAAATTATTTGGGTACATCTGATATATATATATAACCAAAATTTCTTTTAAGCACTAAAAATGTAAATATACTAGTCATTTTCAGTTAAAATTAAATATTTAAAATTCAAATTAAATTAGTATTCACCTCACTGAAAATTTCTAATTTCTTTTCTTCTAAGGATCCTATTTCTCTAGAGTTAAAATCATTTATGGTGTATAAATTCGTATGTACAGGATGTAATTCTTGCTATATAGGTGAAACTACTCGTCATCTCAAGACCCGGATATCTGAACATTACAAAAGGGACAAAAAGTCTCATATCTATAAACATCTCCATGCTTATGAAAATTGTTTCATGCTAATAAATAATTAGTGTTTTTCTGTTTTTCGGAATTTGTTAGATTCCAGCATCTAACAAATTCGAGCTAAAACTTAAAGAAAGTATGCTAATAGAATGATTAAAACCTGGTATGAATAAACAGGTTAATCATGTACAAATGACACTTTCTGCTTAGTTGCTATTTTTTATCCATATTGCGTGTCTTTTTAACCTATTCTTTTGTTATTTCTTATTTCTTTAGTATGACATGATATTGTACTTTTGTAATTATATTATTATTAGTTTGTACAAGAATAGTTATATTTTGTATTGTTTTTTTTTAACACCTCAATAGGTATTTTGACAAACTTTAAATATTTAATTCTAACTGAAGATGACTTGTGTTAGTCGAAACATTTATTGTTATATTTGTTGTTATATATATATATGTATATATATATATATATATATATATATATATATATATATATATATATATATATATATATATATATATATATATATATATATACATCTATATATTATATTATATTATATATATATATATTAGTTAATTTATTAAGAGCCTTTCTTCACTTAAAAATAAGCAAGGTTATAACTTATTATTATTAAATTATATATTTACACATTATTTACAAATCTATTATTAAAAACTATATTTTCACATTACCATTATTAAAATAATTTACACATTGCAAAATTTTATATTTATTTTGTAACAAATATATTACAAAATAACACAAATTATAATAAAATATTTTTATATTATAATAAGAAATTTTAAATTATATAAAGAGGTACTTAGAGACGCATTCTTATTGCCCCGTTTTGTTAAAAAAAAGTAAATTTTAAAATCTTTATTATATTAAATCTTGCTGATAAATACATAAAATCTGAACAAAATCAATTCAAAAAACAAAAGCATTTGCCAATATAACAAATACAACATAACATTTTATATATAAAAAATGATAACACCAGTGTTGTTGGCACTGTACCATGGTACTTAACATATTATTTTTCAGGCGCCAAAATGAATAATATCCACTCACATTCACATGAAGTTAATGGTAGTAGCAAGTAAATTTCAAATGTTTTCTCAAGCAGGCAAATTTATCACTTTTAACAACTCAGTAATATTAAAATTGAAGTCACCTTTTTAAATTTAACCAAAAGGCTTCGCATAAATGAAGGTCACAAGATTAAAGCATGGGAATTCTATTCAAGTCACAAAAAGATAGGATGAAGCCCTTCTAGTGTCACGCAAAAATTAACTTCTGAAATCATTTTTGTAGGAATTAGCACAAAGTTCTTGAAAAGTATCCAAAACAAAAGTAAACTTTTTCCACCTAACCTTCTGCAAAAACATTTTAATTGTTTTTTTAACTGCCAAAGGAACGGTACTTTCAATATGCTCTTCTAACATTTGTTGTCTGGTACGTATAAGTTTAAAAAGTATGATACCTCATTAAAGTGTGCCAAAAAAGATACTTGACATATTGCAAAATATGACATAGTGCCAAAAAGATACTTGACATATTGCACTTTATGAGGCACAAGTAGCTGAACTAAGTCTATGGACTGGTGCAATGAGTATATGCACCTTTTTCATTCATATTTAAAATACAAAAGGACAAATCTTTAGTGTGACCATCAGTTGCTCTTGCACCATCATATCAATGAACTCTGCAATTCATGATATATAAAGAAGAATCTGAAATACTTTTTACCAAAAAGTAAAGCAATCCTTACTAGTAACAACATTTGTGCAATCTAAGAAACTGATAAATTCTCTTATTGAATCAACAAACCATATAATTAATAATCGTTCTTTACTTTAACTGTCAAAAGCTTTATTAGCAAAAATAGAAAAATGTTTAAACCTTTTAAATTATCTTGTCATTAATAACTTCTCAAAAACACTTTTTTACCTGATGATGTGACTTCGATATGTAAGAAGCATTTTTTTCATGATATATAAGTTTTTAAAGAATTTAATCACCGGCTTTAACACAGAATTTATATTTTTCTGTAATTTAACCTTTTAAAGAGATTAAATTTGCTTCGTCATTTTGTTGCATAACGTTTTCAATTTTATAATTAAGTGATTTACATTTCTAACATCTCGTCACCCTTGAATTGGTTTTTTCAATACCCACTTTTTACTGAAAATGAGTTACTGTTACAGAATTTCATTTTAAGATAAGCTGGTTTAATATCTACTATAAAATATACAGAATCTGCATTTTTTATCCAAATGTTCAAATCTATTTTGTTTAAAATCCAAAAAAGAAAATATCAATTTATTAAATTTTGTTCAATATTCGGATATTGAACAAACCAAAACGTTATTTTAATGCATGTGTAATAGTGGTTTAACTTCCAAATCGTCGTTACTCTCGAGTCCTTAATACAAAAGGGGGGTGGGTGGGGGAGGGGGACGCTTAATAATTTTTGGAAACATTCCCATTCATCCTAAGCTTAATAAGACCCCGGCCCTGTTTATTAATTTTTATTTGTTAACAACAAAAAATTATCTCAAAACTAAAAAAAAATATTATTCTTATAAGATATTAACTAAAATTACCACCACCACCCCGTTTATTCCCACCCACCCTTGTATTAAGGACTCGAGAGTAGTTCAATCACTGCGTCCGTTGAGGTCGCGTGACAAGTTGTTTGATAAAAAGTTGTTGTCAGTTAGTCAACACTTAAATCGGATAAATCTTTAGTAATTGAAAATAATGATAATACTATAAATGAAACTGAATATGACACCATGAGTATGACAGAGGATATTTACAACATCGAACATGTGGAACAAAGTAATGCGTAACATCTACAGAAAAGAATGAAGATAGTTTAAATAAATTTAAATCTTCGATTTCAACAACGGAAAGTAAAGGAACATTAACTAAAAAAAGAAAAAAGACCCCAGAAAATTGGCAAAAAAATATAAGGAAAACAAAGAGAGAGAGAGGAGAAGAGTATGTTGATGTTAAAGGACAACTACATTATGCAAAAAAAGTTAAAGGAGACTGTAAACCGAAATGCAGTCATAAATGCAGTGACTATTTTTCCAATGGAGAAAGAAATCAAATAATGAAACAATTTTATAAATTGTAGGATGAGAAAAAGCTATATTTTTATAGTAAGTACACCATTAGGGGTGAACCGTTTTGGAAGCAAATATACAAAGAAAAGAGCAGAAAATCACATGTGTAACGGGTGATGCGGAAGTTATCGGACAAAATAAAAACGTCAATAACTTATTTATAAATAAAAAAACAAACTAATATTATGTTTTTTTTAAATAAAGCATTTATCTTTTAATAAAAATATATTATTTTTTATATGAAAAAACACCACCATCTGCAATTGATCTCAATTTTGCTCTGACGCCTTTCATATGCGACTGTAAAAAGTTTAAATCAATTTCTTGTAGTTTTAGTTTAATGCGATCAATCAAAACTTGCTCTGTTGAAGCTTGCCAATCTCCCTCGTAAACCTTCTGTGCCAAATGTCCCCAAAAATTTTCAATTGGTCGTGCTTGAGGCACATTTGGGGGATTGGATTCTTTATCAACGTAATAGACATATTGGTCCATCCAATTTAGAGAATCTTTAGAATAATGAGAACTTGCTAAATCTGGCCAAAATATATAGTTAAAGTCTCCATGATACTTGTGAATAAATGGAAGAAGTCGTTTTTCTAAACATTCATTAATATAGATTGATGAATTGATCGCTACAGCCTTGGAAGTGCGAAACAATGGCTCGGACATACCACGGTCAGATATGGCTATCCACATTAATAATTTTTTTGGAAATTTCTCTTTTCCTATAAAACGAACACTTTCTGGGCATGTCTTTTTGTTGTTTGTGTAGTATCCAGAACTTCCAGGCATGTTGTCCCCTGCAAAACAAAAGTATTTTTCGTCATCGATGACTAGAAGCGATTTTGTGTTATAGAGTTGGTTAACTAGTTTCCTGCTTCTTTTCTTTGCCTTTATTTGTTGTTCTATAGTGTATTTTGGAGTCTTTTCACGTTTTCTATATTTAATATATTTTTTTTTAAACTGACGACCAATTGTCGATTGATTTACACCGAATTTAATACCTATTTTACTCTGACTGACCCCTTTTCGATTGTTGACAAGTCTCGTTGATTCGGCTTTCTTTTCTCTAGTCCAGGATGTCGGACGACCAGGGTGCTTTCTATCAGAAAACAATTGAACAGTTTCAAGTCTTTTTAGGTTATCATATATTGTACTTCGAGCAAATCCTTTCTTTTCAAAACGATTTACGATTTTTTTTTTTTATATTAGGTTTATTTACAAATAACATTTTTAGTCGCTTTCGAAAAGATTCTCGTTCAGCTGCATTTAACCTCATTTTAAATAATTGTGTTTCAAATAATAAAGTTTATATTTTATAGAACGTTTATGCCTACGCATAAAACCACAAAAACTAATTATTATGCTCAAATCATGAAATTAGGATTTGTCCGATAACTTCCGCATCACCCGTTACAAGTATTATTTAGAACACAACAATACACGTGTGCAAATTTGTAAAGAATTTTGTGGCACACTGAGCATCAGTCAACAATTTATATATTACTTTCGTGAAAAAATTAAAAATCCAACAACTTCTGTACCAAGATCACCACTCAAAGGTCGAAATATCAAAGAACATACATCAAACGAAAAACTAGAAATGGTTAGAAATCACATTAAATTGTTTCCTGTTGTCGAATCACATTACTGCCGTGCCAAAAGCAATAAGCAATATTTAGATGGTAGTTTAACTTTAACAAAAATGTATAATCTGTACAAGGTTACAATGAAAATGCTGTAAAAGAAAACATTTACAGAAAAGTCTTCAATGAGGAGTTTAATTTATCATTTTTTAAACCTAAAAAAGATAGATGTGATGAATGCAAAGAGTATAAAGTCCTTGAACAACCATCAGAGGAAAGAAAGTCAGCAAGAATTGCACATCCAAAGAAAAATAGAAAGATTTGAGGAAAGAATGAAGGGCCGACAGATAATTAACGGTATAATAGTTTTAGTTTTTGATCTTGAAAATGTTTTAATCTGCCAAAAGCTAATGTATCAAGCTTTTATTATTTCAGTAAACTTAATGTTCACAATTTAACTGGTCATTGTAATATTAACAAAAAGGTATACAACAACATATAGTCCGAATACTTAAGCAGGAGATCTGGCAATGATATTGCTAGTGCTGTTGTGAAGATATTATAAAATATTGTAAAAGACATTCCTTATATAAGTAAAATCATTCTGCGGTCGGACAGTTGCGTTCCACAAAATAAAAATTCAATAATGAGTTTAGCATTACTTAATTTTTTAAAGTCAGAAGACAGCGGCAGTATTGAAATTATAGAGCAAAAATTTTCAGAGCCAGGACTCGGTAACTTACAAGAGATTGATTGTGGGCTACATCAATCTCTTGTAAGTTACCAAGTCCTGGCTCTGATTATAGAGCGTTACACTAAAAATTTAGAAATATACAGTCCAATCGGCCTGATAAGAGAGTATTAAAAAACATGCCTACAAAATCAAGTAATTTCAAAATCCTGCAGATGGTTACCACAGGTTTTCTGGTCTATCAAAAAGCAGCAACCTCACTATTTTCTAAAATTCCTTACACAAAAATAAAGCAAATTGTGTACAATAAAAATACAATTTTGAAAGTCAATTTTAAAACATTTTTCAATGAAGACTTTAAATGTTTTAGAATTGGATATAAACAAAGTACAAGGAAACAAAAATCTATTGAATTACTGCAATTTCCAAAAGTTATGGCCCTAAAAACTGAGCAATTTATACTATTGGAAAATAAAAAGAGAGATTTAGCCAAAATGCTGAAGTATATTCCCCATGAAATTGGCAAACAATATTATAAATTAATTTTAAAAACTAAAAAACCCATAAAACAAAACCAAAAAACAAAGAAGACTGCTTATAAGACTTTATGAAATACATAAATATATAATATAGAATATAAAGTATTATAATTATAATACTATATAATATTATAATTCTAACATAGTTCTTCAAACTGGTGATAACCTATATGTTTGCTTAAAAGAATTATTTTTGAGTTTATTTTTTCCATGGTATTTCATTTTGTAAAATTGATAAAGAAAACAAGATTATATATTATATGTGATTAGTGTTGCTTTGATCATTATCCTGAAATTTTGTTCAATACCCTATAAAATTATCAAAGATTTTGTACTCAGTGCAGTTTTGTTCAATGTCCAAATAAGATATGTTATTATCGTCTTACAGGTTTATTCATTTTTATATGGGTGTTTATTGATTCTTATATGCGCATTTATTCATTCTTATATGCACATTTATTCATTCTTATATGCGTGTTTATTCATTCTTATATGTGTTTATTCATTCTTATATGCACGTTTATAGACAAGTCAACCACCCATAAAATCTCTAATATAATTTTATATAAACAATAAATAGGATTTTATGTGTTTATTTAGATTTATTCAAAATATAAATTAGGTTGTTGCCATTGCTATTTATTTAAAAAATGGTTGCCGAGCCAGCGCTGGCCAGCCAGCGATATCCATAATCTATAGTATCCATAATCTTTTTAAATTTCCTGATTACCCCAACTGTATTTCGAGGTCTTTCTGCTTGTTTATAAGTATGCTTTAAAGAAGAAGAAAAATTATTCTGTTGGATTAAGCTGTGGCGTGTATGCTGGCAGATACTTAATGGCTATGCTATGAGAGGCTATTGTTTGCCTAAGCAAACACCTCTTTCATTACTACAATGAAAGTAAAAAATGAATGCAGATTCATTTTGTACTTTTATTGTAGTAATGAAAGTACAAGGTCCCTCAAAAAATTACTTTTTAAAGCAAAGCATTTACAAAGTTGTTATATGTTTTAAATAAAACTATATTAAAAATCAAAAAGTTCTATCATAAAATATAGCACCATGTTGCCATGGTTACCTGGTAACTAAGGAAAAATGGGAAATTAGTTCCTTCACCCTGGCAAAGATTGCAGTCGATCAGAAAGTCATTAATAGCTATTTTTCCCAGTTTATTGATGAAAGATAGATCTATGCAATAAGCAGACAGTTTTTGTTAACAACTTTTCTGTCAGGTGGTAGTCATGTTTAATTTTTGCTATCATTTTAAGCACAAAAATTATAAACGTTTTCTAAATTTTTTTCTGTTTAAAAAACGTTTAAAAAAAGTTGTCTGCTTATTGTATACATCTTTCTGAGAAAAACACTCGGTCAAACGGTTTTCAAGATACTTCTGCCGAGAAGTTAAAAACCTGCGTTCTGAGAAAAATGACAAATAAGAGAAAATTAAGATGAAAAACATTATAAACTAACAGTAATAACAGAAATATAATATAAAAAAGTATATTCTTGTTAGTGTTTAATTATAAACATCAGCCCCATAGAAACTTCCTTTCTGTTCAAATTTGTCTAATTTTTTATGTTTGCGGCCTTTTAAAATCATTCTTCGTTTCTTGATCGTGTCTTCGTGACTCTTCTCTGGTTCAAGTAAATACATCCAGAAATGGTATGCTGTCCTAGTATCATACAAAGTTTTTAAAATATAAGGATACTAGACTTTAATCCTATATTAAAGACTCTAATAGCAAGTCCAAATTTTAGTTGTGTAAGCGAAACATATTTGGACTTCGGTATTCTGGACCATATCATTGCGCTGAAGCTTTCATTTTGGTTTTGTGTTTTCCCATGAAGTAATCGATTCAAGTAAGCATCTGAAGTTAGTTCTACATAAATAGGCTTCAATCTAAGTACAATATCAATAGGAAGACCTAGCCCTGGTTTAAACTCATTCGTACCATTAGCTTTATCGCAATTGTATCTACACCAACCGTCTTTACCTGTGGGACAATGCGGGTAATGCTAATTATTTTTGGTGGAAGATGCTACATGAAATAAACTTGCTAAAGCAGATGATCTCATCCTTCAAGGTTTCCAGAATTTTTCCTAATAGTGATTTTAAAATAATTTTGCAGACAATCAATTGAAGCGTTTGTTAAATGGCCTTTAACATTTAAGCCCTCGACTTGTTTTTTTAATTGCCGACAACGAGATCCAAGGCGCTTTTGAAATTGTCCAATACAATCCAGGTAAATTATTTCAACTTCCTTGTATGTTCCTTTGACAGTAGTGTAGCTTTTACTATCACCATCACCTAAGTATTCTTTGTATCGCAAGTTATAATTCTCTAGAGAGCGATTATCTTTATCGCACCAGCAGTTTCCACCCCACCAGCTGATCCTTCATAGTTTTTATTGCAAATGTGTGCTTTATTTTCTGCTGGTTTCCATTATTTGAACTATATTCCCTTTTTTGCCATGTTCCATCAACCGAAACTCCAGATCTACTATCTCATTAAGAGATTTGCCTTCTCGGAGTTCTTGTGCAGCTTCATTCATAGTATCATTAGCAATTTTCATGTCAAAAAATCTGTAGCCACTAACATAGTCTAAGTTTCTACTTTGTACCATTACTGGCTTAACTTTTCTTTTTGATGCACTTTCATATACATATTGACTTTCAGTATTTACATAGTTTGTCATATTTACATCATTACTATTGACACTATTTAAACCAATATTTACAGTTTTCTCTTGTTTTCTCATTCCATAAAAAGAACATTTACGTTTTCTAAGATGTTTAGTAGAAAACTTTACTCTACCAGTAACACTTTCATCACAATTTGCTATTTTAGATTTGTTCATTTTTACTCAATTACAGATTTTTAGCTTGAAATGATGACTTAAAATGAGGGATCTAAGCACGGATTTTCGAATATAAGGTTTTGAAATATGACTTGTAGCTTGTATTTCTAACAAAACTGAAAAAAAATAATGCAAAAAAAGGGTCGAGAATGTATTTTATTGATAATTTCCCTGTAACAAGGGACGTTGCTAGTGAAAAATGACACATAGATGACCATACAAAAATGTAAGTTATTTAACAAAAAGTTTTGCTTTTTAAAAACTGTTTTCACCATTCAATTTCATAATAATTTTACTTTCATATTAGCAAAAAAAAAAGAAAGTCAAAAAATTCCAAAATTTTGAGGGACTTTCCCCCTTAAGTCTTAACTTACCAAGCCTATTTTATTTGAAATGAAAATTCCTAATATGTATCAGTTCAATGTTTTTAATTTTATATAACTTTAATTTATTTTATGTACAAATAACTAGTTCCTCTCCAGTTTCTTTCCATAACTTATAAAAAAAATTTCACGTAAATCGTAAACCGTTTACGGGTAAACGTAACGGGTAACGTAAGCATGTTTTGAAACCCTATACAGGCTCAGAATAGGCAGCGATATGCGCAATTTGATTGGTTGATTTAAAAAAAGAGGCTTTTAAAATAAAATCATGTCAAAAAGCGTGTTGAACAATAAAAGAGAAAAAAACAATCGCATAAAAAATCAAATAATAAAAACCAAAACATTTTGATTTTTCTATCAAATTTTCTACATTATACTTATACTTTTACAAAACTTCACAAATCAAAACGTGTTTTTCAAAATACTGTCTTGAAAAATAAAGATTTTAAAAGATGTAGTTTGTTTTCCTAAAGGTTTTAATAACTCAAATACGTAAAAAAGACAACTATTGTAACAAACTATGAAACAGATGATGAAACTTGACTATGCAATTTCTCATCCGATACATTTTTAAAAACAGTTTTATAATTTACCTTGTAATATAAATAGAATATTATTAACTTGGTATGATTTTTTCTTATTACGTTCCCATTAATTTTATAATTTAGCTAGAAAAATATAAAAATAAAATTACCTAATAGCTTTTCAGAACTTTACCCTAATTAATAATAGACGCATTACTAAAACATTTTAATTTTGAGAATATGGCTTATTGCTTGTTATAGCCAGTGTTGTTAGTCCTTGGGCTTAGCGTGGCCTTGAAAATTTTGGCCTTAATTGTTTTGGCCTTGCCTTGAAAAAAAAACATACTTTCTTATTGATTTGTTGAATTCTGCGCATAACCTTGGCCCATTCTTACAAAATATGGTTTTATTGTGACAGCACTTGCTATTTAAAGTTTTGTTAATAATTGGCTTTAACGTAATGCAAAAATGTTTGATCTCGAAATTGTTTGCGTAGGCCTTGGCCTTGAAGCTCTTAATTTTGGTCTTTTCCTTAAAACTTTTGGCTTCGTCCTTGGCTTTGTAACTTTTGGCCTTGACCTTGGCTTTGGTCTTGTAACTTGTGCCCTTGACATTGGCCTTGTTACTTTTAGCCTTGTTAACAACTCTGGTTATGGCTAGCTTAGGCAATGCAATTTTCTCAAACTAAAAAATGCAACATTCTCAATTTAAAAATAATTGTAAGCAAGAGGCAAGAGCTGGACTGGCTTTAGTATTGTATTTAAAAGATTACAAAACATTGTAGCATAAAAAACTTTAAAAAAAAGTCTTCGATCTCGTAGTGGCGGGTTTTAGGGGGACAGAGGGAGGGGATGGGGAGTACCCCCCCCTCTCTCCTTGGGACTTTTTTAATCCAGAAATATTCTTTTGTAAATTGACTATTATACAGAATTGGACTATTATACTGACGAATGAAATTGACTAAAATACGTAATTATACGTATGTGAACTTGATTATTACACTAAACCCACAAACGTGACAAAGCCGCCCCTGTGATCTGGTGTCCAAAAGTTTGTTTTGATATAAAAAATTAATGACCAAAACTTTAGATAAAAAGAATATCTCTTAACACTTTTATAAACCACACTTTTATGGAGAACAAAGAGTGAATGGGTAGAAACAAAAAAAAACAACGTAAACATACAAATTCATGATGTTGTTTATTTCAATTTTAAAAGTACTCCTTTAGATGCACTCCTAATAATCTTTTTCAAAATTTAGCTAAAAAGCAACAACTTCAGAGTTAGATTCACATGGAACATGTAAGCTAGTTCTGTAAAACAAAAAAAAATTTTTGTAAAAACTTAAATGTTTAACTCTTTATGATTAACAATTATAATTGTTATTTAATTATAGTTATAAACAATTATAATTATAGTTAATAAAATTAACAGTTAATTAACATATTAATAAACTATAAGAAAAAAATTGATGTCCTAATTGCCAAATATTTGTTTTGATATATTAAATTAATTACCTAATGGAATAACTCCTAACGTACCACACCTTAATGGAGAACTAAGGGTAAAGAGGTAGACAAAAGAAAAATTGCACAAATGCAAAATCATTGAATGTACTATTTAAAAAATTTGTGCATACAAAACACATATTTGTCAGATATAGCTGTTAAATTGAACAAAATACTGGTTATTGTATTCCATAATTGGTACTTATTATTAAATTTAAACTTATTATGTTATCATATAACATTATAAGTATACCCGAAAAGAAAGGTATATGTGGCTCATATGTGGCCATAGTGCTTACACGTGGAATAAAAGTGTAAAACTATATTCCAGTTGATGATTGACATATATGCTGATAATAAGTGTGGGCCATATGTGGAACACATAATGCTCCACACAATTACTCCACTTAGTGTGGTATAATCCTTCAATAAATACGTGCTAAATTAGGTGTGGCTATCATATGGGCTATACATTTAAAACACACAATCTTGTCTCATTTTTAATTTTTAATTTTAACCATTTGTAAAGACAATTCTATTGCAATGCGTTGTAGTAAACTCTAGAATATTTCATGATACCATGTGGTTTACAGTTTTGATAATTTTTAATTCATAGCTGTAAATATGTTTGAGCGGTTTTTTAATGAATATATTTGAGAATTATTATTCAAAATAAACTTTCAATAAAAGTTGTATATCAGAGTTACATTTAACGAATAAAAATTTGTTGTTATACTTAACGAATTATACTTATGTTATACTTATTCTAAACAGAGTTATACTTAACGAAAAAAATTGTAATCAGAGTTATACTAAACGAAGATAAAAACATTTTAATCGTTGTGTTTGCTACCATAAAACAACGTTAAATTTTAAAAACGGCGGGCAATGTAAGCAAGCTTTAGTTATTATTGATTTTTTTCTCGATTTTGATTGTACATGGATTTTATATGAAACTATCTTTCGCTACTGTTTGAAGACATTGTGAGAATTCTAGATAAAGAATTTGAAGAAAATATTGCTTCTTCATTGCACGATTCATCAGATTAGTTTTGTGTACAGAACTAATACAGAATGAGTTTTTTAAGTTTAATGAAAAGTTGTTGTACGTTTATATTTATCTGTGAATAAAATTATTAATAAAAGCAAAAAGTATGTTGTTTTTCCATTTAAGTTTTTTAACTGGTATTCCTATACAAACAAGTATACAAACAAATCTACTGACTTTTTTAAATATGATATTTAAACAAGTCAGAAGATTTGTTTTTGTTTTTTTGTTATAACTTTCTTGTAGAAAAATAAGGTTTTAATAGGATAAACATTATAGCCGCATATGGAACGCACCAACGCCATCCCATAAAGGAGAGTGGTAAATATATGGCTAACAAATGCTTATTACACGTGGGCCATATGACATTTTTGCGCAAAAATGAAAGTTCTTCTTATTTAGTGTGTTTTTAAATGAATAAACATTACAGCCATATATGAAACGCACCAACGTCATCCAATAAAGGAGTGTGGTAAATATATGGTTAACATATAATTGCCATATATGGCGCACATGAAAATTTCTCGTCGGGTAAGCTTAATCATTTTACATTAAATACTTTTGAAGAGCAAAAATGAAAATTTTTTTTGGAGAATGAAAAAAAAAGTTTCATACGCAGTGATTTTTTTGTATAAAATCAAGTTGCTATGGATACCTCAGATAATTTTACTACAATAAATAAATATTTTTTACTAATCAACTTAACTAAAGTTTTTTTAAGAAATATTCGCAATTATTTGAAGCATGAAACATAAAACAATCAAATAATTAAAGTAAGACTAGATACACAAGTATAAATATGGACCTTGCTAATGAGACAAAACAAATATAACAAAAAGAAATAGCAAGCATAACAAAATCAATTTATTTTTTAACTGATTTTGGTTTTTTGATGAATGATATTACAATACAAAAAAGTGCCACAATTATTTTTGATGACGTTTTTTTGATGCTATAATCCATCGATACTTTAATACTTCTTTTTGCTTGCAATCTCAGTGTTTATATGTAACTGTAGAAAAAATAACTGTTCAGTAGAAAAACATAAATTTCACTTCTTTTGTTAAATTTTCAAATAGAGCATTAATATCTGATTGTCATCTTTTTTATATAATGAAGCCTGGCAAACTTTTTAAATCTTCACAAAATGTTTAATAGTTTTAATTTTGAAAAAACTCTAATGTTCAACTCTTTTTACGAGCGACAATTCTATTGTTCAAACAGATTTTGATACCATTTAAATGTTCTGAAGACTACTAAAATAAAATAAATTTTCTTTGTTAATAATAACAAGACTTTTAATATTAATAAAAGATAAACTAAGTTTATCAATAAAAATCTTATTTATAAACTTAGTTTATCACTTTGAAATTTATTTCGTAAATCTGCTTGTTTTGATTTTAACTGTATTTTTTCAATAAAAGCGCACTTGCTTCACTTCCTAAATCAGCGAATCAGATTGTTCATATTTCTGCTTATCCTGAGCTTGCATAGGGTTCTAAAATATGCGTACCATAAATGGGTTACTTTGAATAGTGGGGTAAATCAAAGTATTAAAAATAGTTTATATTTTGATAATTTAAATTTTTACATTGTTTATTGGTTGTTATTGTTCCTTGAAAATGAATTAAATATTTCAGATATTTTTCTCAAAAAAATTAATCAGAATACTTTGTACACTCAGCTAGTGTAGCAGCTTGTGGTCAAAGTTGCATAATTTTTGTTATTAGGCATGTAAAATCTAAATAATTTTGTTGGCCTGCTATAATTGTGTTCCATTCCCAGTAAACACAGAATGGTTTAGAATTGGTCAATATTTAATCGAAATCGGTCGAAAAATAGATAAAACGTTTAGCGACCTATTATTGACTAAAAATTGACGCTTGATTTGAAATGTATATATCAAACTTTTTTATATATGCGTTTACTAAACGTCGATTTAACGTTTAGAATATCGACTTACATTAGTCAATATTGTAAACCTTTAATCGACCTTAATTAAACGTAAACATTTATAGATTTAAAATCTACGCTTTAAATTTTTTAATTTATACGTTTATTAAACGTCAATCAAACGTTTACAATATTGACTAATATAAGTTGCTATTCTAAACGTTTGATCGACGTTTAATAAACGTTTATTATATTATAATATAGCAATATAGCCATTGGTCAGAAGACTCACATAACAGCTTATATCACGCGGTTTAAATAGGCATAATTAAAACGAAATAAAAAAAATTATTAAAAAATTACTTTTTATTGGCTAAATAATTAATTTAAATGCGTTTACAAGATTCACTTCCTTGCAACAACTGAAAGCAAAACGACTGATTAATAAATAATAAACGAGTGTCGGAAGCTAAAAAGTTAAAAACTCTTATCGCGACAATCTACCTTCCAAAATGCCAACAACTTAATGGACTCAGATGTTTTAGAAATTATTGATTGCAACATTGACACAGTTAAAAAATATGAGTTGCTGGTCTCTCGTTATGAAAGTCCTGCTGCAAGAACTTTTTTCGTAAGTTTTATAAACAGTTTAAATTCATTTTGTAAGCGTTAGTTGGATAGTGTAGCAGTAGGTATTCATCTTTGCATTAATTAAGGTTTAATAAATAAATTTTTTAATTTTTTTAATTTAGATGCATATTAGCTTAATTTAGTTACATTTGCTAAAGAAATTTGGTTGAACAGAGCTGGTAAAAGCCACTGCATATGATATGGCGCGACTTTCGAAATTTTCCATGTTTATTTTTGTCAAAAATAAACATGGATGGTACAGGAAATTTTGGAAACTTCCATTCAGAAAATCCTCTATATATAAAGTTGTTCTGTGTAATTCTAATTTTATTTTATGAATGTACATTAAAATTATTTTAATTAAAATAGTTTTTTGCGGTTACAAATCAGGTTACGAAATAAGACAATCAGGAGACGAATATGAATGATGATGTTGCCCAAGAACCGAGGCCGATGAACAAAGAACTGGCGCACGATGAACAAGAACCGGCGCTTGATGAACATTCGTTGGACGGTATATTAGAAAGATTTTTGAGAAACCAGAGGACACAGTGATCCAAAATACATTTTTATAAGTTTAATAATTTTATTAGTAATCTTTAACTTAATACTAATGTAAACTTTTATTTTTTGCTAAATGAGATTAAATTTACAAAAAATATTTGTTTAGGTGCGTTCTTGCAAAATGGATTTTTTTAGACGTAAATTGATATTATAAATTTTCACTGTAATATTGCTAGTGCGAAGGCATAATGGATAATGCGAATAAATTTTTCAGAGTTATTGAAACAAACAAATATAGTTTAAGGACCCCCCCCCCCTTCCCTCTGCTATTTGTAAGGTAAATCCAAACTATAGCGTATTTTATAAGTTTATAATGGGTATATATAGTATAAAAGTAGTAAATTATAAAAAGTTATAAATAATATATAAGTATATAAAATATTTGTATATTTGGGAAAAGCATATAAAGTGTGTGTATATATATATATATATATATATATATATATATATATATATATATATATATATATATATATATATATATATATATATATATATATATATATATATATATATATTAGGTTGGATTTAATTAGATTTAAATCTAAACGATATACATACGTTTATTTGACTAAATCTAAACGTTAAATATACGTTCAATTAGACTACATCTAAACGCTTTATATACATTTATTAGACTAAATCTAAACACGTTTTAGACGTTTATTAGACTAAATCTAAACAATTTATATACGTTAATTGAACTAAATCTAAACGCTTTATATACGTATAATATACGCTTTATATGCCTTTATTAACCCTATAATAGACGTCGAAAATACGTTGTAATCTCGACGTTTTATGGAGGTTTGATCTAAACGTTAATCTGGATTTCATTCTGAACGTATAATCGACCAAATGTAAACCCTTAATCTAAACGTTGTTTCGACGTTTAATAAACGTTTGTGTGCTTACTGGGTTGCTATAGAATAACATACTTTGTTGTATACATTTTATTGCATACGGGGGCATAACTTTGAATAACGTTCAAAGTTACCCCACTAAATAAATTGTCAGAAACATAAAACAAATTAATATGAAAAATGTGTGTGTGTGTATATATATATATATATACATATATATATATATATATATATATATATATATATATATATATATATATATATATATATATATATATATATATTAGGATGTCCAAAAAAACAACATTTTTGAAAAATATATGCTGCCACCCTCTAAATGCGTTCTATATAATAAAAAAATACTAGAATTAAAATGTTTTTGAAAAAAAAAAATTTCGTGGTGCTCTAATTAGAGCAACACTAAAAAATTTTTTTAAATGGACTCGTCTGATGTTCATGGGTCTTAGCTAAGACCCTTGAACATCAGACGGGTCCATTTAATTATCAAAAAATAGTTCTTCAAAAGTACATCATGTTGGGTCTCAAAGAAGCGAAATTATATAAAAATTTTAAAAATAGTCATTATTTTATAAAAAAACATCGCCAAAAAAAATTATAATCAAAAAACCTTTTTAAATTCCCTATTTTTCGTTTTAGTTAAAAAACGTCATTTTCTGCTCACTAAAATCTAAAATAATAACTTTTTTATGAAATGATGATTATTCTTAAAGTAAAAATACTTATTAAAACATGGGATTTTATTATGCGCATGCGTTGGCTGCAAATATATAAATATCATTATTTAGTTAAGGGATCGTCCATAAAGTACTTACCGGATAACTTTGGCCATTTTCAAAAATTTTAATTAAACTTCTGTAACTTTTAATGGTTTTTTTTATGTTCCTGGTGATGATTGGGTCTCAAGTTTTATGAAACGTTAACAGTTAACCCAATGAATTACATCAAATATTAAAAGAAAACGTGGAGCTATAAACAAAGAACAATTAAAAATTTATTTTGACAATATTCGACTTGAGCTTGAAGGAATTCCACCTTGTAACATTTGGAATTATAATAAAACAAATTTGCGTGATGACCCTGGAAATAAAAAAGTTGTTATGAAACGTGTGAACTAAGAACCCTGAGAGAATGAGCAGTAAGGCTTGTTTCTCTGTAATGTTTTGTGGAAATGGTGTTGGAGAAATTCTTCCACCATACACAGTTTTTAAAAGCACACATTTATACCATTTATGGATAAAACATGGTCCGAAAAATTCTCGCTTTAGAACCCAATCTTGCTGGTTTGATGAAGGTACTTTTGAGGATTGGTTTTTTCGAACATTATTCCCATGCGTTAAGAAACAAACTGGAAAAAATGTATTAATAGGTGACAATCTCTCTTCCCATTTAAGTCATTAAGTTGTTCATTCTTGTGAAAAACATAACATTAGATTCATATGCCTTCTACCCAATTCAACCCATATGCTTCAACCTCTGGATGTTGCATTCTTTGCACCATTAAAAAAAGCATGAAGAAGTATACTTTTGGATTGGAAACTTCTCGTTGTAAAAAATTTGCAACATTATCAAAAGAAGATTTCTCTAAGTTGTTGAATGATTTAATGACATCCGTTAATGAATGTTCAAGAAAAAATTTAATAAGTGGATTTAGAGCTTGTGGTTTGGTGCCATTTGCACCAAACCACAATGCTGTGTATATCAAATTACCAAGTGAAAACGCCTTGAGTCCTTGTAAAAATTTAGACCAGAGCCTTTTAGACATATTAAATGAGAAAAAAAAATGAAGGTGGTGATAAGAAAGATGTTACACAAAGTAAAAATAAAAATAAAAAATCCAAAAAAAGACTTAAAATTGAACCAGGAAAATCTATTTCTGTAGAATGCGATAGTGAAACAGAAACAGCATCTGAAGGTGAATCAGTTTCTATTGAATTTATGGTAGATTACTAAAGAGATGTCTGAAAAAACAAATTTTATGTTACAAATTGTTTGTTTATTCTTTTTTTTACTCTTATTTTTTGCTTTTTCTAACATTTAATAAAAAAATAATAAAAAGAAATTAAACTATTTTAGTTTATATGTTTCTTTAACACTGTTTATATTTATTTTTATTGTTTTTTTTTAATTTCTTGACATATTTTAGGTACTCCTTTTTGAAATAAATGCTAAAAGTAAGTTAAATTACATTAAATGTGGTTAATAACACTTAATTTACATTCGGTGCTAAAAAAAACAATTTACTATGACAAAGTTACCCCATTGCCGGGTAACATTGACCACCTCATTATTTCCATAAAATCTTGAATTTGGTGAATACAAGTTGTGCATTACTAATGTCATTTAATTAGTAAAATACCATTTTACTAATTAAATGACATTAGTAATGCACAACTTTGAGCATCAAAACAGTTTTAGAAAAATGTTCCTTTTTTTCAAAAATTTAGCTTCTATATCAAAATTGGTACAAAGTTATCCCGGTTTACGGTATATTGTTTACCAGTTTTGCTTGTTTGCTTGTGTTATTTGTTGTTGGTAAACTATTTTTTGTGAAATGAAGCAAAACAAATCATAAATGAACTTGATTAAGTATAAGATTTAATCCATTCAGTCGGAATCACGTGACTACATCGCAAAATCAAAAGTAACCATACTGAATTGGGGGAAAACAAACTATTCTTTCTTATAAGTTGAGAAATTCTATTCTATTATTAATTTGCCGTATAATATTATTTACACTAAGATTTATAATATTATACGGGCAGGACTTCAAGAAAATCG
This sequence comes from Hydra vulgaris, assembly GCF_038396675.1. Lineage (NCBI taxonomy): Eukaryota > Metazoa > Cnidaria > Hydrozoa > Anthoathecata > Hydridae > Hydra > Hydra vulgaris. The sequence goes on along the minus strand of NC_088921.1, from coordinate 29,625,670 downwards.
AAATGACCTTATCACAAAGCCTTTAATAAAATTCTATTTTCTTCTACAATAAAAACATCTATATACTATATAAAATAAATATATACCGAGAATATATAATCACTAAATATATCATAAATTTAATACTTTACATACTTCAGAAGTGAAACTCAAAATAAAACATAACAAATCAATATGCAGTATAGCAACTGAAAATATTTTTTAAAAAATCAAAAAAAATCGAGAAATTTTTTTGTTGAAAAAATGATTTTTTTTAATAGCTTGTTTGAAAAAGGAATAGGTCAATTTAGATGAAAAAACAAAATTAGGCCGTACTATTTCATTCCAGAGAAAAGGTCCACGATAAGATATACAAAATTGAGCTTGTTCATTATTGCAAAAAGGTTTTTCTAAAATGTTATTATTACGTAGGTTATATTTGTTTCGGTGTTTAATTTTGTAAAGGCTTACAAAAACATCAGGGGAAATAATCTGATTTAATAGAGAAAAAAAGGAAAATGATCAGAAACATCAGTTTTTATAATTCCTTTTTTTAGAGATTTATTAAAATAGTCTGCGGTTAATATATTATCAATTAAAGCCGACGAATGGTTTGTAATTCTAGTCGGTCTATTTATTATTGGTATGGTAACCATTTCAAATAAATTGTTATAAAATGTTTTTAAGTTTTAGTTTTCGCTATACTTAAAACAATCCAAGTTGAAGTCACCCAAAATATAACTTTTTTTTTTCTCTTGACTAGTTTTTTCTATTAGATTGTATTTCAAAAATTTACCAAAATTTTCTGTTCTTCCGGTTGGAGGCCTATAGCAACAGCTGATTAAAATGTTTTTAGAATTATTGTTTGTTAGTTCAATTGTTGAGATTTCTTGATCCGCATCAGAAACACCCGTATCGCTTCTTATTTTATAGAAAATATTTTCTTTCAAATAAAAAAGTACTCCTCGTTCGCGCAACTCCTCAGTTATGCAAATCACGTTAAAACAATTGCTGGTTTCCTAACTTAAATTTAAAAAATTTTCCAAATTCTTTTTTAAACTTCTAATATTCATGTAAATAACATTAAAATGATCACTTTTATTATCCACTCCTATAAAGTTACTAACTTCATTTGGTTGAAAATAATAGCTTACTAATTCAGGCAAATTAATTTTGTTAAAGTAATTTATGTCTGGATTGGATTCTTCATCCGATTTAAAATCATTAATTTGAAAAAATTTAAAAGCATTTTCAAAATTATTATTATTTTTCGAATTCATTTTTTATTATTACTTACTTTTTCTATTCTGTTATAAATAACTGTGAATATACGTTGTTTTAAGATATTTTAGTTATTATTTTATTATACACAACTTTAGCGAATTTGCCTGATGTTTGTAGATCTTTTGCTTGTCGAAAAAGTTGTTTGTGAATACTATTTTTCTGCTCGCTGAAATCTTCGTTTATATACATGTTTTCCTTCCACAATTTCTTTTTTTTGGATTTTTCGAGAATGTTTTCACGATCTTTAAAATTGAGAAACTTGACAACAATAGCTCGCTTTCTACGCTTACCTTCTTCGTGTTCTTTTCTTCCAGTACGATGCGCTCTTTTAATTATATCTTCTTTCTTATCAAGTTTTTATTTCAGTAGATTCTTAATCAACTCTTCGCTTTTCTCCCATACCTCCGGTTTCCTCAATACCCTCAAATCGCATGTTATTTCTCCTACTTCAGTCTTCTAACTCAGCAATTTTATTCTTTAGTGCTTCACTTTCTTCGTTTAAATATTTTTGATTTAGTTGACTCTGCATTTTTTTTAGTATAGTTTAATGTCTCTTTTATTGTTTAGTATTGTTCACTAACAAACTCGATAGTTTTATTTGTCTCATTAAGTTCACGTTTTAATTCTTTGTTTTCATCTTTTATAATAATCAGTTCGCTTTCTAATTTTTGTAAACGATTGTTAAAGATTTTTATTATCGTATTTTCATGAATTTCTAATAAATCCTTTACTTGACTAAAGGAGAATTTTTTTGTCATTATTTAAAAGTAGGTTTATTATGAAGATTACAAAAATATAAATGGATATAGATGAGAACGTTCGCAAAACTAGAGCATACCTTCTACAGCCGCCATGTTTGCCAACCGTATTCAGATCCATATTCAAAACTGCACTGTGTCAAAAAAGTTTTCATCCACCTGTCCTGTTCATTTTTCAGACGCAATAACTTTTTATTGAACAAAGATATAAGCAAAATTTCAACTAAATGATATCAGTAAACCATTCAATAAATATTGTAAAAAAAGATTTTACAAAATAAAGAATAGAAAATTAAATATCGCATTTTAAACTACACAATGCCTGTTTGTTGCGCCAAAAAAGTTTTCATCCACTTTACATAAATCAAATAAAATTGTTATGCAAACTCAATTTGCTAGTGTTTTAATATCTTGTGTTTCCACCACGAGCTATTATTACCTCATGCAGTCTGTTTTTCATAGTATCAACTAATTTTTGGGTAATTTCTGGAGTGATTGAGCCCCACTCTTTCATAATTACTGATTGTAGTTGTTGCCGATTCCTCACACCATGGTTCCTAATTCTTCTACCCAATTCATCCCACAGATGTTCGATAGGATTTAAATCTGGAGATTGTGGGGGTATATGAAGTTGCTTAGCTATTTTAAATATATTTTATTTTAAATATAAGCCATTCCTTGACACGTTTGGCTGTATGTTTTGGATCGTTATCTTGCTGAAAAATAAATGACTTAGTAAGTTCCAATTTGTGGGCACTTTCTTCCAGATTATTTTTTAGAATGTTTAAATACACATTTTGATCCATATTTCCATCAATGAAAACCAAGTTTCCTGAAGCACTCATACACCCCCACACTAAAACACTTCCTCCACCATGCTTCACCGTTGGACATAAGTTTTGTTTTTAAATGCTTCATTTGGTTTTCTCCAAACTTTAACTCTTCCATCTGATGAAAACACATTAAATTTTGAATCATCGGTGAAAAGGACAGATTCCCAGAATGTTTGTTGTTCATTAATATAAAGCTTTGTAAAGTGTAGTCGTTTGGCTTTGCTTACTTTGCTGATGTAGGGCTTTTTCAATGGTACTCTACCATTGTATCCAGCTCTTCTGAAGGTTATCCAGAATCCTAAAATAAGTGCTCTAAAACTTGCAGGAATACTGCAAAATGATTACAATTTAATAGTTGATCCTGAAACTATTAGAATTCTTATAGTTTCAGGATCCACTTTTAAATTGTAATCATTTTGCAGCATTCCAGCAAGTTTTGGAGCACTTATTTTAGGATTCTGGATGACTCATCTCAGAACAGCTCGTCGATGCAATACTTGAATCTTATTTGGACATCCTGTACGTGGCTTATCAGCAATTTTTTTGGTGGTTTGGTATTTCTTGATAATGGGCTGCACAGTTGAACGTGGTTTCTTTACTATTTCTCATATATATCGCTGTGATTTCCCCTCCTTCCATAATCTAACAATAAGTGATCGAATTTTCTCTGCAACTCTCATTTTCAATAATTCTTCCAACAAAAATTAAAAATATAAAAAATTCATATAAAGAAAAAATAATACAAAAATCTTACTAAATCTTATTTATATTTAAAAAGCGTTACTTTAATACTAATTACATAACAAATTGAGGTTGGAGTGCAGGGTGGATGAAAACTTTTTTGGTGCAAAAAACAGGTATTGTGTAGTTTAAAATGCGATATTTAATTTTCTATTCTTTATTTTGTAAAATCTTTTTTTACAATATTTATTGAATGGTTTACTGATATCATTTAATTGAAATTTTGCTTATATCTTTGTTCAATAAAAAGTTATTGCGTCTGAAAAATGAACAGAGCAGGTGGATGAAAACTTTTTTGACACAGTGTACAACAAAACAGAACAGGATTCAGAACTATATTCAGAATCAGAGAAATCATTATTTAACAATAACTTTATGTCCTTACAATTACTTTAAAAGTTAATCAAAAGAAACAGCGAATAGATGTCTGCGAAATATAAGTCTTTTAGGTGATTTTACTTTAAGTTTACATACTTTTAGATCACTATTTAAATAAAATGACGCCTTATATAGCTGTCTAAATATTATTTTGGTTATTTTAGGGTATAAAAAGTACTGATATTTTGATATTCATTTACCAGTACTAAATTAAAATGCAAATTAAAGTAACCCACCAGTAATAAAGTGTGCCAAACAAACATAAATATTACAAGATTTTTAGGAAACCATTTCTTGCTATATGCTTTACTATTAACAGCATGATTTATTGCATTCAACCAGTTTCTTTTAAGTACTTCATCTTTAAGAAGACTCAGTTTTTTATTTTTTATTTGTGCGGCCGTGGCCCAGTGGTTAGAGCGCTTGCTTTATAAGCAAGAGATATAGATTCGAAAGAGCTTTGGACATATTTTCGCGTCACGGTAAGGAAGGAGGCGTGAACTTCCTGGTTAAATATGCACTTCCGCGATGCTCCGTGACAAGACCGTTAATTCTTCTTGGGGTGCCTAAATAACAATATTAAAAAAAAAATTATTTTTGTAAGTGCAACCAACTGCACTACAACTTTTTAGGATTTTAAAAGATAAATAACTCTAATTTGATGTTTGATAAAGCACTCTAATTTGATGTTAAAGTTTAAAAAAGCTATACTAAAAACGCCTATATCATCTTTTAAAATTTTAATCGATTTTTATTTAGAAATTCGTTTAGAAAACCTTTTTTTTTTAATTATGCAACCCGGTTTTATTGTCGTCATTTTTGAAATTTATTATAATTCAGTTTATTTAAATATTGTAAGTATTTTTTTTTATTAAAAAATCTTTAAGACAGCTTTTTAGATGCACATACATCGACTGACAAATAGGGATTGGCGCAATTAAATGTACATGGTTAGGGTTTGGGTCAGAATCAATTAGAAACTAATGGGTTTTGCTTTTGAACAGTTTTTCTTTATAGTGTTAATAAAAACCAGGCTGTTTTTAAATTAGAAATTAAAAAAACAAATACGATTAGAAAAAGAATCTAATTGCATTTGAGTAAGAAGAAAATGGCAATTATTAGCGTTTTTAGTGAAATTTTTTAAACTTCAACACCAAATTAGAGTGCTTGTCTCAAATTTTTGGTCAATGTTTTTATACGATTTTTAATTAGCATAAAATTCTCTATCGAAATTAATCATAAAATGATAGGGGTAGGAAACTGAAACAGTGCCCTTTTCGAAAATTCCTGTCATTTTTTTACAAAAAATATAATGGTTTTGAATAGGGTAGTTTTTACAAAAATAGGTCCGCAAACAATGGCGAGTAATGGTCCGCAAATAATGGCGAGTAATGGTCCGCAAACAATGGCGAGTAATGGTCCGCAAACAATGGCGAGTAATGGTCCGCAAACAATGGCGAGTAATGGTCCGCAAACAATGGCGAGTAATGGTCCGCAAACAATGGCGAGTAATGGTCCGCAAACAATGGCGAGTAATGGTCCGCAAACAATGGCGAGTAATGGTCCGCAAACAATGGCGAGTAATGGTCCGCAAACAATGGCGAGTAATGGTCCGCAAACAATGGCGAGTAATGGTCCGCAAACAATGGCGAGTAATGAGTAAAAATTATCAAGAGCATGTATTGAAATAAAAACATTAAATTTACTCGTAATTAAAATTAATACATAAAACTTGCTTTTTAAATTTTGTACAAAATAGGATGATAAAGTTTAATAAAGAGGATAAAGTTTTTGTTTTTACAAGTTATGAATAATTTAATGAATGTATATATATGTGTGTATATATATACAACAAAGTTTATATATCAACAAATCAAATATAAAAAAAATATTTTATTATTGTATATAATATATATAATTTTATATAATATTATACTTGAAGCCCAATTTTTATAATGCCTGGATTTATGAATTGATTTGACTTATTTTGATATTTTTTAATTTATTTATAGCATCAATTATTGCTTGAATTATTCAATTTGATTCCTAAGCTAGTTATAGACCTTGAATTTATAGATACTGGTGTTTACTTACTTTCTATCAAAGTGTTTTGGTGTTTACTTACTTTCTATCGAAGTGAGATACTGGTGTTTACTTACTTTCTATCGAAGTGAGCCAGAAATTTAAAAAGTTTTTTTTACATCATTGCAATGATATGAAAAAAACTTTTGAAATTTCTGGTCATGCGAAACTATAAAATTCGATAAGTTGCTAAATCTAAAAATTGACATTATTTTCCATTATACAATACATGATGACAAAATAATACTAAATAATATCAAATTATAAAAATAAGTGGTTTACTGATGCACAGAGCATACTGCAAGAGTAAAGTTGAAAAAGTTAAATATTTACCAAGTTTCTAAATATCATTATCTTAGAAATAGTATGAACTATTTATAATATTAAACACTTCTAAAATTCTAAAAGAAACTTACAATATTTATAATATTATGAAACTTACATGTAAGTGTCATAATATTATAAATAGTTGCGGATAAACTAATCATAGTTAACACTGTTTTTTATAAATTTCCTAAAATTCATTGATATAAGAAAATGAAAAGAAAAAAAAATTCTAAAAATAAGCTACAACAACCAAAGTAAAGAAACTCTAAACTAGCAAAATTTTTACATTTTGCAAGTGGGTGGGGCAAGTGGGTGGGGCAAGTGGGTGGGGAAAAACGGGACAGTTAAAAAGCAGCAGTTATTCATTTTTTGTAAAGCTTTGAAAATAATAAAAAATGAAGGTTATCAATCGTTTAAATATGTTCAGACATTAAACTCTTAAAAAAAGTAACATACCTATAGAAACTACACGCCCATGCATCACAAAAAAAAAAAAAAAACTTAAAAAAACTTAAAAAAATTGTGTTTTATTATAAAATACCTCCGCTCTGCTCTAACCTATATGGTAATAAATTGGTAACTACTCCTATATTCAAAATTAAACAAAAAATATTATAAATCACACAAAAAATATCCTGAAATTATTTGGCTACATTTTTGCCAAATAGTTTCAGGATGAGTTGAGCTGGCTTATTTATTAGCAATATACCAATGTAGAGCAAACTTAAATATGCCATATGTATCAGCAGCTTTTCTTGTTCTAAGTTCCTTTTTACTCACAACTAAAACTGCATTTCATCCCATTTTGGATGATTGATCATTCTTAATTAATTTCTTACCATCTTTGTTTGCATTAAACACTATTAATAATCAGGTTAAGTTATAAAAATAAGAATTTCTTTGGATTTATTACTAATATTGCATTTCTAAATAAAGAAAATTATACTTTTGATTAATAATAAAATCATCAAACTGTAAACAGCATCAAGAAATGGTAGTAATAGTCAATTATATAACTTGTTGTCCCAAAACGCCCCACAAAAGTCGTTTTACTGAAATTAATACTATTCAAAAAGTTTAATTCCAGATATTTTTGTAAAACCAGAATAAAAAGAGGATAAAAAATTCTCTCTGAAAAATATAAACTTTTTAAAATTGCAAATTGTCGTTGTATCGCTTAAGAAAGTACGCAAACTTTGGTTTTTGCAAACTTATTGATGCATTTTAGTACTTTTAAAGTACTTTGGTATTTCTGAAATTAATTTTTTTTTCACTATAATAAAGCACAATAATTTAAAATATTTTATCAAAAAAATTTTTTTTTTAGCTGAGATACAAGACTTCAGGCATAGTTGTACCGATATGCCCCGCTCTACCCTATTTCGATTTAAAAAAATGACAGATAAAAATGAATAACTTTCTTACAATATCTAGAGTAAGAATATATTTTGCTTTTTATCCAAAAAAATTTAATTCGCAAAATATTCTTTAAATAATTGAGGTGATGCTGTACTTTATTTTACCTAAAAACCTAATTATTTCAAACAAAAAGTTTTCTTTACGACTTAAGTTTTTTATTTTAAGTTAATGAAGAGCTTATTAGTCATATAATTTAAAAACTTTTTTTCTTTTTTTGATTACGAAGACTAATTACATATTTAAAAAGGAAATCAATCATTAAAGTTTTTAGTTTCTACGGAAAACTGCTTCGCCATTTTTTTAAAAAGCTAATTTAATGCGCATGCTCACAATAAACTCATACGCTTAAATCACTGTATATATATATATATATATATATATATATATATATATATATATATATATATATATATATATATATATATATATATATATATATATATATATATACATATATATATGTATATACACTGTATTTATATATATATATATATATATACACAGTGTATATATATATAAATACAGTGTATATACATATATATATATATATATATATATATATATATATATATATATATATATATATATATATATATATATATATATATGTATATATATATATAAATCTATGCATATATAATTTATTAGTGTATATATAATTAAATACACTTGTAAATTTTAAATCTTATATAAAAAATGTCGTATATGCGCATTCAATATTGTGTTAAATTAAATTTGTTGAAAGTACTGCTATTCGTATTTAAATTTGTTTTTGTTTATTGCAACCTCTTAATGTTGCATTTTATCGACCTCCTAAAAAAAAATATTGGAGGAAAATTCTTGATCAATTGAAAATCTCTTGTTCAAAAAAAGCAAAGACAATTACAAAAAATAAATCTCATTCGTTTTGACTTTATTAACTTTTAATCATTATATTCGTCAGATCAAAAGGTAATCAGTAACTTAGTAGTTAAGTGGTTTTGAAAAAAAATATGAGACTTACCCATTAGATGAAAGTATTATTCTCGATCGTTTGCCAGATGGTGATAAAAACATTAAAACAGTATTCGCTTAGCAGTAGTTAATGTACTTTAACAATTGTGTCATGTTGATGTCAAGTAAAAAGGAGACTCAATGGGAAATAAAAACTACTTTGACCTTAAAAAAAAAATTACTTTTGAGGATTTTTTGGCAAAATGTAAAGATGTTCCACATGTCTGTAAGTGAAATGTAAATCTCTTTTTATGGTAGTTACACTAAACAAAACAAAAAACCAAATTTGAATTATGCAAGAGTCAACCTTAGCCCCTATATTCATTGTGTTAAATTTCGAATATTGTCAATAGTAAAGGAAGAGCAAGTAAAAATATCTAAAAAACGTTCAAAGTAATTTTACTTTAATCATTATATTCGGTTTAAGGTAAAAGATAAAAATAAATATAATTTAAGAAATGATCATTTTTTTTTTAAATAACTCAAAATCATAAAATTAATATCGACATCAGATGATATCGAATTCGACATAATACATCGGATTCGTTACCATACAAATAACACCTGATATTAAAGGTTAGCTCACCGAATACATTAAATAACAGAAGATCCTAATATTTCTTTCTTTTTTTTTTTTTTTAGTTTACATTTATTGTCGTAGTAAATAAATTACTTTCCCAAACATACACAAGGTTTATGAAAGAAGATCGTACTCATCTTATCATCAGAACTTTTTGTAAGCGTGTGTATATATTCTCAATTTATTTGGAACTATTCTAACTTTATAAACTCTTATAATGATATTTTAACTGTTTGCTTTAACAATCTTAATTTTACTACAAATATTTATGAAAACCTTAAAAAATAAAAACCAATCTTTGCATTCAAAGCCTTGGTAGACACCTAAACTAAGCCGCAGTTGAATTATTCTTTTTTTTAGCAAAGAGGAAATTCTGGATTCTTAAAATATGTAAACTCTCTAAATTTTAACCAAAAAAACGTTCACAATGCCGTCAAGTTGGCTCAAAATCATAAAATCCCAAGTTCATAAAATCCGTCAAGTTGGCTCAAAATCATAAAATATATGATCTTAACTACTCCCAAAAAAAATCATCAAAATGATGATTTTTTTTGGGAGTAGTCAAGATCATATAAGAAGTACGGAAGATCATATAAGAAGAGCTACATCTAATCAAACTATGCTTTTGCAAATTGTTGAATATCTTCTCAGTAGGCACAAGACGTGTTTAAGACGTCTAAAACACTTATTGAAACGTGTTAAACTAATTATAATTAACTGAATTTCATTGCAAATAATGAATAATCAAGATTTTTAAACCTATTATATAATAAATTTTTAAACCTATTATTTAGTCATAGTTTATGTTTATACATTGTTTATGCATATAGTTTATGCGACATAATACATACTAAACTTTATATATATATTTTTTAGCCAAAAAGTGCACACTTTGCTTTCTTTACTGCACATACAAGTTTAGGCATTTTCTAATAAATTATCCAGATAAGTTAAAGAAATATCATTCCATATTTGTTGTAAAGTTGACAACAAATGAGTTGTTGATGTCGGACTTTTCGTACCTTACAATTTATTTTTTTCATATAGTAGCTCAATTGGGTAGAAATCAGGCGATTGAGGCGACCATATCTTAATTTTGAGTTCTCCGCAAGCTTTTTTGTTTTTGAAAGTAGTTTGTTCAGTATTGTGATGTGTATTTTGGGTTGTATCTTGTTGCATGGTAAACTCATGCCCAACTAGACGCTTTACAAATGGTACGGCACTTCTACTTAATATCTTTTCTTAACGAGAACTCCATTTACTTTCACGAGATTACTTACCTAATTAGAAGGAAAACATTCCAAAACACATTTACCAAAACTCCAAAGCGTTTGAGTAGACTGTATAAGCTGTGGATTGAATTTTTCTACAGCTGTTCGTCACACGTAGATCTGTCACTTTGTTTCAAAAACAACTATTTTGGATTCGTCCGTCCACAATTTTTTTTTGGTTATTAAGGTGCTCCTAGAATTTTTTACGTCTTATCTATACGTATACATATATATAGATTTATATATCTATGCATATATAATTTATAAGTGCATATATGATTATATACACTTATAAATTTTAAATCTTATATACAAAAGATCTCATATATGTACATTTAATACTGTGTTGAATTAAATTTTGTTGAGCATTTCACATCATTACTATCCCACGTTTATACACAAAAAAAAAATTGATACAAGGCAGTATAAAAATTATACTGAGAGCTAACTTTCAAATTTTATGGTAACAATAGTGGTTTAACTATACAAAAGTTTATTAAATGTTCACTCGTGGCAAGTTGCCACTTTGTATAATCCTTATCTGAAAACACATGATAAATTCATAGGTTTTACTAATATGCAAAAATTAGCAGTCGTACAACATGTTATGTTACGTCAATCATGTTTAGTGCTTCTGTTCAAATCCGCTCTGGTTATGTTTAAAGGCAAAAAGAACCAAAAGTAGACTACCTAATGTACTATATAATCAAGATCAGGACAGTTTGATTCTATTTGCTTTTTTGGCTGGTTTGTTGTTTTTTGTCAAATTGCAGGAATTAAAGTTCCGATTAGTTATAATCTAAGCAATCTTTTCAGTAAAAAGTTATTTAAAATAACTTAAGAAATTAGTATTTTGTTCTATAACTGGTAACAATACCTGAAGTTCAACGAGAGGTCTTCAGCAGCAACGCTACCATTCAAGGCTACAGTTTTCAAGCCACATTGTCCAGTTCTTTCTAAAATAATTTTATTATGAACAGCAGTGAAGTTAGATGTTATTTCTTGGGCTGTTTATTTTATTCACATCATAGCAAAATTGACTTGTCTTTAATCTTTGATGTTTGCAGATTTATCCCCTTGTTTTTTGTTCAATCTTTGTTCCAGTACATTGTACAGTACAGCCAACGAATAGTTTGATTGTGTGCTTACTGTTGATTGCGGTATTTTAAAGAAAACTGGAACTTTATTTGCAAATTTTGCGATCAAGTATGTTTGAGCATTTTTATAAAACAAAAATGAAAAAAAAAAAATATTTTGCATTAATAATTTCAAAAACACTCACAATGCAAGCTATATATTCAAGCACCGATTTACCAATAGCGTAATCTAAGTATTCGATAATACAATTTTAGAAATTAATTAACAATAAGAAAACTATTAAAAATCTGATTTAATAAGAATATATAGGAACAACGTTATATAGGTTGTAGATCGTCGCATACCAACCCGAAATCGTCTGTAGCGCTTGAGAGATTTTTATTGGTGAAGACCAAGATCCACATAGACAAAGAAGGCCTCATTTTATTATTATAAATATAAGCTTAACTCTAATCTAAGTTAAAACCTTTTATTTAGTAATTTTAGTTAATTAATTGGTTAGTACATTTTAAATTGAGTTGTTTTACGACTTAATGACAATTTTAAAATTTAGTATAAATTATTTTAAGTTACGATTATAATTTCGAGTGAGTGGAAAATATTTCCGGGTCCGTCTATAAAAATACACAATACAAAATTTAAAAATTATTATCAAATGATCGTCGTTTGACAAAACTCATTAAACACGGTTTTATGGGAAATTGACTTTTATACACTATGATGCCTAAATATTAACAACATATTGCAAGAAAAAGTCACTAAGTGTCTGAAATACTATTTCGGATTGAAATAGTATTTCGGACACTTTCACAATAACGCAACTTTCACAATAAACAAAACAAAACAAAAATCAAAAGTTTTCCCTTGCAGAGTTTTAATTTAAATAAAAAATCAAAACAGCTTATTAAGATTAATGAAAATCCCCGCGTAAAAGAGCCTAATATTTCCTACTTTTATTTTTAAAATATATTTTACGTTGCGTAATTTATGGACGATCCCCTACGTGATATCTACTTGATATCCGCAAATAAATTACCAGCAGCTGAACTGCCAACACTGAGAGATGTCAGAGTTTTTTTGTGGTAAATTTACTTTTTAAGACTCTCCTATATATATTCTATATATAAGACTCTCTTATATATATTCAAATATTAATTTATAATAATAAATAGCTTGCATTTCTTTTATTTTTTTTTAAAGTTTTAATTTTTATTTTAGTTGAAAACATTAAAATTTTTCAAATTATTTCAAACTAAAATTTCCAAAATCCAAATTTAAACCAAAATTTTGGAAAACATAAGAAATATGCCAAATAATACAAAATTTGTTACACAATTGTCAAAAAAAATTCTTTAAAAAAACCCTGAATAAAAAGAAATGTGCATCGCACACTTAGTAACGCAGAAACACTGGGTTAAAATTAAAAAAAAAAAAAGAGTTATCTCAATGAAATAATTAAGAAAAAAATAAATAAATAAATAAAAACAGATGACTAACAAAAATAATTATCAAAATGCATATCTTTTATACAAAAAACTTTTTGTTAAAGAATACAGTTAAACATTCTATATAATACTCTGAAAATAAACAAATTAATCCAGGATTTCAAACAAAATATTAACAAAAAAAAATTGAAATATAAAACCAGGTATTTTTTTTTAAAAGTCAGAACAAAAAAAAAAAAAAAAAGGAACAGAAGCTTTTAAATATCATTAAAAATAAAAAGGCGTATAGAATAGATAAATATCGTTAAAAAAAAGAAAGTTAGAACCGATAAATATCGTTAAAAAAAGGAGTTTAGAATCGATAAATAAAACAAAAAGCACGATGTACAATACTCTTCTAAATAATTCACTGATATTAATTTAAATATTCCAAAACACTTAACATATTTACTGCAACGATTAAAATAACAAAAGCATTCAACATATTTATTACAACATTCAACATATTTATTACAATGGCATTCAACATATACATTACAACAATAGAATTCAACATATTTATTACAATTTACATATTGAAATAAATATTTTGAATGCTATGGGATCGTCCATAAATTACGCAATGATAAACTTATTCAAAAAGTAGACGTAGGAAGTCCAATGAAAATTGCGCGCCAATTTTCATTGGACTTATAGGGCTATTTTTGTTTAACTAAAGACTCTGCGGGGGAACACTTTTGATCTTTTTGTTTGGTCTATTAATTAAATTTAGCGTTGCGTAATTTATGGACAATCCTGTAGCATTCAACATATTTATTACAATAGCATTCATCATATTTATTACGACAGCATTCAATATATTTATTACAACAATAGAATTCTACACATTTAAAACAATAACAGAACAAGACATCAAACAATAGCAAGTTATGCCCATAAAAATATTTTTTATTTTTTTACGTACACAATTATATTAGTTAGTCCGTATAAACAATTTATATTATTATACATGGAATATATTTTTAAAAGCCTTTTTTTTTTATAAAATACATTTTGATAAGATATTTGGTATGTGTCTATAAAACTCTATTGGTTGCTCTTTTAAAAGAAAAAATAGCAGGAGGGGGGAGGAGGAGATGGGGGTTCGGAATCAGGTTTTAAAAAATATTCTTAATACTTTTTGAAGAAGAAATTTTGTTTAGAAATTGTCAAGTTAAAAAAAGATGCAACCAATATTTTATAACTTTAAAAGACAATTGTCGAACTTATTCATTAAAAATTTTTTTAAACTAGTTTAAAAAAGTCACAACTTTTAATGCCATGCATCGTTTATTAATAAGTTCTAAAGCGTTGCAAAGGTCTTTATATGTTTTTTTCTGCTCTGCGACGAGATTATCAAAAAGTGCATTAATAGGGCGAGATGCTTTATTTAGGTTACATATTGATGAATATGAAAAATCAAGTTTGGCTGCCAATTTTTGCCATTGTTCAGGCATTTCTAGTTCCTTTTCTAACTCACAAAGAAACTCATAGGGAATGTTCCTCGATATTTTTTCATTTAGAAGGCGATCTGTATAATTACAGAAAAAACAAAAATAAGGAAAACTATATATATATATATATATATATATATATATATATATATATATATATATATATATATATATATATATATATATATATATATATATATATATATATATATAAAAATTATAAATAAAATAAAAATAAATAAAATTTAAAACTAAAACAAATATAAATTAGTTATAATAAATATATACTAGTTTTATATAAATAAAAAAATTTATAGCAAGCTTAAAGATGAATCTTAAAATTTTAAGTACCCTGACTTGGAGAGTAAACAATGCAAGGACAAGGTTGAGAATGGTATTCATTATCTGAAAATAAAACCAAACAACAACTAAGTGGCAAACTAAACACACTAACCAATATATTTAGCTAACATCTATGTAGACTAACTAAGAGCAATGCATAAAACAAACAGAAACATGTATATATAAAAAAAACACAAACAAAACAATTTAGAAAAAATACTTCTAAGATTAATGTCCACCAGTTTGCTTTGTTCAATCAAATCTAATTTTTAACAAAAAAAAATGTATATAGTTTAATATTAAATTTAATAGTATATAGAAACTTTAATAATGATCAAACGAACAAAAAAATTTATTGACAATAGTGCAACTAACACAAATAGAATGGTCTAACCTAGACACTAGGACTTAGACAGTAGGACCTAGACACTAGGACTTAGACACTAGGACCTGGACACTAGGACTTAGACACTAGTGTCTTGATTTCTGTTAGCAATGATCAGTTATTTATACTTAATTAAAATCAATACCGCACAGCAATTTAATGTTGTAAACAGAATTGTTTCTTATAGCTGTAAAACTAGATACTTTCAATTGCTATTAAAAATCAATCATTTCATTTACTAAATTCAAGAGGAGATTTTTGTAACTGATATAAATATTTCTCAATGATAGATTAATTTATAAATAGGTACTCAATCACAGACATTTGTAGATTGCTACGCAGTTTTAAAAAATAATATATAATAAAAATTTCTTATTAAAAAAAATTAAAAATTACCTGGTTTGTTTCCAGCAGGATTTTTCACTAAAAAAATAATATTTATAATGTTGTATGATTTCAAACTATAATAAATCAAATCTTTAAAAATAGAAACCTACAATAACAAATAAATTATGAAAGATATGTAAATATATAAAAAAAAATTTATATAATCAAGCATTTTTTTGAAACTTTTTACTTTTTTAAATATGTGGATGGCACACAAATGCCTTTATAATGAAACATTACAACATATTTTACACAGAACACTTTTATTTTACATTAACTACTTTTACTATATCATATTTTTCTTGATTTTTGCACCAAAATGCTTCATTAATTTAAGGATTCATAGATATATTTTGAAATTTAATTTGAGAATTCATATACATTAAAATTTATTTAAAATATTGATCACTTACATAGACTTTTTTCTTTTTTTTTACGACGCCTAGCCAACCAGTAAAAAAGTAAAAGCATAAAACCAATGAATAACATAAGAACTGATACACTACAACCAATAATAATTTCTAAAAATAATAATTTTAATATATATATATATATATATATATATATATATATATATATATATATATATATATATATATATATATACATACATATATTATATATATATATATTCATATATATATATATATATATATATATATATATATATATATATATATATATATATATATATATATATATATATATATATATATATATATATATATATATATATATATATATATACATACATACATATATTTTTATATATATATATATATATATATATATATATATACTTAAATTTAGAAAAAACAACTTTTAATGGAACTTAAAGTTTCATGCCTAGCAGCAATCATCAGCCATGAAGTACAAAATCAAAAATGTAAAAAACTGTTTAAAAATTATAAACTACAGTAGAATGAGTTGTGACATTATAGTACAAGAAAAATTTATGGAAAACTATGGAAAACTAATCTCCGCTTTCAAATAATGAAAGGAGAAATTTATTTTTGTGCCCACATTTAGAAACTAATTTGCATACTTCAGGTAAATCCAAAAATATTGATAAAACTAATTAGAAACAATTTTTTCTAGTTGGGATTTTTCTTTTAGATCAACTTTCGCAGTTTTACAACAAAAATGATTTCGGTTTATATTGAGATGACGGATTAGCTGTTTTTAAGAACAAAAATGGCCATCAAATTGAACAAATAAAAAAGCATGTTGTTCAAGTTTTCAAACGTAACAATCTCAACATCTCTATCAATTGCAATCTTAAAATTTTTAACTACCTTGATTTAACTTTTAATCTTACTCAAAATTCATTCCAACCATACTGCAAGCCTGATAATAAGCTAAGTTATGTACCTGCTGATTTTAAACATCCACCTAACATAATAAATAATATTCCAAAAAATATCAAGCTAAGATTGTCTGCCAACTCATCAAGTGAAGTTATTTTTAATAAATTGACACATCTTTATGAAGACTCATTAAAGCAATCGGGGTACACTTGTAAGTTGACATATAAATCAAGCATAAAAAATGTTCCAATAAATAACCACAAAATGAAACATAATCTGGTACAATCCTCCATTTAGTAAAAATGTTACAACCAAAATTGGTCAACGCTTATTTAACTCTAATTGACAAGCATTTTCCTAAAAACCACAAACTAAACAAAATATTTAAGAGAAACACAATTAAGATAAGCTACTCCTGCATGCCAAGCATTAAATCTACTATCAACTCAAACAACAAAAATATTGTATAAGGTGATATAAAATTATCAAAAAAAACCTGCAATTGCATTTAAAAATGTCTTTGTCCACTGAACAACAATTGCTTGTCTAACAACATCGTTTACCAAGCCACCATAAGCTCAAATAAACCTCAATACAAAGATAAAGTATACATTGGGATAAAGTAAACCTCTTTTAAGCTACGTTATGCGAACCATCTAAAACCTTTAACATAAAAAAGTACAAGAACGACACTGAGCTGTCTAAAGAAGTATGGGAATTAAAAGAAAACAATTTTACATCTTCAATCAAATGGAATATTATCATATGTTGTAAAACATTTGATCCTGCATCAAAAATCTGTAAGCTTTATTTAAACAAGAAACTCGAAATATTATTTTATAAAGGAGACAATCTGCTAAACAAAAGAGGCGAATTAGTTTCTAAATGTAGACACAAAAATATTTTTTCTAAATTTAAGAGTCGTTTTTTCTAAGAATCAGGCAAATTCCTGAAACTGTGGAAGTGACCTCCTCCAAATTGCTTGAATTTTTTATATATTGATCAGAATATAGAAAAAACCTGTTGGGGAAAAAAAAAAATTTCAAAAATGTTTCGTTCACTCGGAATCTAGGCTTAAATTTTTGAGATTTTTTTAAAAATTTTTAGAAATTTAGTTTTTGCCACCTTTGAACCCATTTTTTTGGCAAGGCAAAAAGTTGCACATAGCTTTTGTAGTTAATATCAGACGTAACCCAAAAGCTCTCTCCAAAAAACAGAAAAAGCTTGCGTGACACTGTGCGGTTGGCTAATTATCATAGCTCAAAAGTACAAAATCAATCAGTTTTGTCAACTTTTAATCGGAGTTAATTCTAGCGGCGAAGCGTTGCACACAATTTTTATTTTAGGATTTGAAATTATCAAAGGTATTGAGTCTAAAAATGCAAAGAAAGTTATGTGATACCTAAGGCCTATTAATATATTAAGGCTTGAAATTGGAAAAAAATGTTTTAGTATACTTACAAAATGAACCATTACGGCAGAGGCGCTTAGTTTTGTAAAAATGTAAACATATCCAACTGTCAATACAAAAAGGTCCTAACATAATAATAAAAAAAATTCGTGTGATTTTGTCACACGCATGATATAACATGAATTAAAAACTGAACAAAAATCTAACATCAAGATAACTATATTGCTAATTAAATAAAACATAAATCAAACATTTAAATGTTTTTCCATTTAAAAATTAGTTTTTCATTTATTAATAGAGTCATTTACACACATTATCCACCACATCACACATAATTTCTACTCTGCTGCAGTAAGTTTCTTAATAATGATATGACTGTATTATAGTCTTCTTCGGATAATGAATAATCGCCACAACCACTGATTAGAAAAGGAGCATTTACTAAACAGATAATTTTATCAGTTTGGTTATTTATCTCCTCGGTAATAACTGGCCAGCGAAAAGTATTCTTCTCTTGCCCGTTAATCATACAATTAACTCTGATCCCAGTTATAGATACCTAAAAGTATTAGCGCAACATTTAAAATAATATAATAAAGAGTTTATGATTTGTTTAATTTTGCTTACATTCAATAAAACTTGTAAAGTCTTATATAATGTCATTCTGAAATTATTTTTACATTTTATTTATATTCCTTTTATTTTAGAGCACTGTTTTGTAAAACAAAATAAAAACTTGAAACTAATATATACTTTGAATAATATTACCTCCACAATATATCCAATATTACATTGTTTTTCATATGCAACAGCAACCCAATCATTCACTTTCCATACAAGACAAATTTCTTTTGCAAGATAGACGATGTCTTCCTCATATTTATATTCATCTTCATTGTCTCCTGCCAGATTAAAGTCATCATTTTCGCCATAAACTTCTTTGTTATCGTTAACCTGACTATTTTCATTATTTTCTGTTGTCGGTTCTACCAGCTTACCTTTTCTTTTCAGGTTACTAAATCTATAACAATATCAATTGTACATATTTTTAAACATATGTAAACAAACACACAAAATTATAACTTTCACCTAAATTTTAATTTCATATTTGTAAAAGAACTATTTAACAGTCAGAAACATAATCTAATTTGAAAAAGTTTTGATAGCAACAATGCCTACCTTGAAAATAAAGATCTTATCTGTTGGCTAGTTACATATTGATCAGGCGGAAGTTCTCTCCTCAGCTGCATGTGAACCTGCTCAGGGCTCATTTTATTACCTGATTCTTCTCCACGAATAAAGTATTTATACAACAGTTCTTTCTGCTGATTTGAAAATTTAAAAGAACTTCGAACCGGTAATGCCCAACCTTGCAATAGAAAAATGTTCATGCAATGTGGTTTGTCTTTTACGGAAGCACTGTTAGAGGATGAAGAAATTGGCATATTTAGTTGTGAAGTAATTTTCATCTTATGAACAAACGAGTTGCGAACTTTATCCAATGATGTTAATGATTTCGGAACTGTATGAAGACCGGATAGCATGTGTTCTTCTAACTCAGCATCGCTTTCAAATGATAAAGTACAATTCATTTCAGTGCAAAATCTTAATGAATATAATTGCCTGTCACTTCTTTTCTGTTTTTCCTTAAGTGACTTGTTACGCTTAATTGAATTATCTGTTTTGCTATATGGCAACAACAACTTAATCGAGGGTTGAATTTTAAGATTTCCATACTCTTGTTCAATTCCCTCACCGATATTGAAATAACGCCACATCTTCATACTTTTCTCACCAAACTCAAATGAGTGATAGTTGCTAATGTTCTTAATCTTTGGTCCAGTAACTACAGTTTTATCATTGCTAATTTGAGCAACTGCTACTTTTGCATATTTAGCGCCAAACTCATAATGCATAGCCTTGTGTATATCTTCAGCAGTCAAAAGATTATTACCAGAGTCAACGTAACTCCTTAAAATTGTCTTTACAACTGCACTCTCCCTGTCACATTGATCTTTTCCACAACAGGGTTCATTATAATCATATCTCAGCAACTTTATATCTCTCTCTCTTTGCATACATTGTAGATTGCTTCAGCTGAAAGATTTCCCTGATAGCAGCCGGCATTATCAGATTTGGTAAACATTTTCTTGATATGCGGTTGATCAATTCTGAATTGGTCTAAAACTGCAGTGGCTAACGAAACAACATCACCTATTCCCTGATCACACCTATACATTGAAGTAAAGTAAACACGTTTGAATAACTTTCCTGCTATTTTTATGAAGAATATATCCACATGTAAACTCATTCCTTTCTTGCCAAAATACTCTCTTGGGCCCTTGTATCGAACCGGAAGAATTTTTTGACAAAAATCTTTAAGCCAGAAAGCAGTTTCATCTTTTAATTGCTTAAAAGCTTCGATTTTTGCCTTTTTCTGTTGAGAATCTCTCATCAGGTGTTTTATGTAGTTGAATACATCCTTTACAGCAATTTCCAAATCATAAATAGAATCGGCATCGTCAGAATTTTGAATTGTTAGTTCTTTGATCATCTCGATAGCTTTGCACAAATCATAGCAATCGGCACATACCACTTCTGATATCTCTGTGTTGGATTGAAGATTTTTTTCAGATGGATCTGATAAGGCATGTTTTGAGCTATGAGAAGAAATGTTTGAGTCATTGACACTACAATTGGTTTGATAACTTGTTTTCAAATACCTTTTTCCTTTTTCAAGGGCAGCTTCGAGAGATTTAGAACTAAATCTTTGTGCCAATTTTTGTAATGTTTGAAAACCATTCATGCCTGAAGCAGTAACATCATCTAATCCAGCTAAGCTTTTTCGACTTGAAGGTTTTATTGCATGCAATACTTTCCACAAACTTGATTCAGATAATGGTATATAATTGTTTTCACTACAACTTTTTCGATAGAACATGATAGCGTGGCTATATTTTCTCGTCAGTATTGCATGCACTATCTTTTGTTCTTCACCGCTGTCGTATTTTAATTTGGTTATTCCATAAGCAACATCATGCAAAATACCGCTTGTAAATATAAAGTCTAAGAAATGTTCACACTTTGTTTGATCAAGACTAGATCGGACGAATACTTTCTTCTCTGGAAATGCCAACCCTTTATGAGATGCATGCCATTTTCTTGCTGTTTCTATACGATGTTTGGTACACTCAAATGTGTTCATTATAAACTTTTTGGTATACTTGGTATGGTCTAATAATGAGAGGATAACTAACTTTCCCATGGAATCACTTTGCTTACATACTTTCTGAGCACGAATAATTTCAATTGGGAGAGGGCTATTTATTTCATCAACATTTTTACTGTTAAGAAAATCTATAAGTATTTCCTCTTGTCCAGGAGCAACAGCTTCCGCAAATTTTTTCTTTAATAAGTTTTCTAGGCGAACATACTTGCGTTTTAACTTATCTTTAGTAGTATCTTCCAGATATTCGAACTTCCTTTTTAATCTAAATTTTATTGGATTTGCATTAAGAATCTCAGTTACACTCTCACGGCTTCTTAGAGATTCGTCCAAAATCTCCTGTGAAACATTAATTTCACCGGGATCAAATTCTTCATCTGGAGTAGCAGGTGTCATATATGTTTGTTCTTGTTGTGTTTGTGTTTCTGTACATAAATTGGTGTTTTCGTTGACTCTAGATAAAGCAGTTTCTTGCTTTAAATGGGTAAAACACAGCATTGCACGAACTGAAAATACTTCATTGTATCGCTTTGACATTGATATGACGACATGTATTGGTGACGCCCTTAAAGCGGGAGATTTTTTTCCTTTTATATTTAGATGGTGAAGATGAAAGCATGTTTTTGGAGGACTCCATGCAATACCAAACGTGTACCGGTGAAAAGCACATATTTGTTCATCCTTTTCAAGATTTCTTTTAAGTCTATTTGCAATAAGTCCATTTTCTTCCCAAATATTATTATCGTTTAATCGCATGACCTAAAAACAATTTTTTTAACAATTATTAAGTGTGTCATTTAAAGCATTGTTTATAATCTGACTCTTCACGAAAAATGTTTAGAGTTTGAAATACATTGTTGTTATTATTAAAATACAATATTGCAAGAGTGTGATTAATTTAGTGATTATTTATTAAAAGAGTGAGGAATTAATTAAAAGAGTTATTTTTTTTTGTTTAAAGAACTTTGTCTGAAATCTTATTGCAGAGAAGTTATAAAGTATGTAATTATAAAAATTATATTACAGTCTGCGTAAATTTAAAATACATAATTACCTTTAAGTTGATGAGGTGTTTCTTGAACATCAACATCTCCCAGCTGATGAATGTAGAACATTTTGTTTATAATTTTATGTTTTTTGAATGATCCACAATTTCCTTTTGAAAAGCAACAACAGTTTTCATAAAAATATTTATTTTGTTTCATACTCAACTAAAAACAAGTTCTATTTATGCAGTACCTATTTCTCAATAGCAATGATAAAATATCTACTCTATTTATGCAAATTTTAAGCATCGTTAATAGTTAAGACATTTTTATGGTAAAGTAAACAACCGCCCACTAACTTGTTTCTCCACAATCGTGATATCAGCGATTCTTCTTCCATTCGATCACCACAAGTTATTTGGTTATGACGTAAATTTAAATAATTCACTTCTGATCATGTATTGTTTTTTATTATTATTTATTTCAATTGTTATGATTTCTATATCATAGTCAGAAACGCTTAAATTTTTTCTTAACATTACGTGCAATGTTTTGTGTGATGCTAAATGCTAATTTTGGATGATAGAAATTTTATTGTGAGCGAAAACCTCATCTGTGTGTCCAAAAAAATATCTCTTCGTACTTAATCATTTTTAACAATTTGTACCTTTATTTTTAACTTAATATCTAAAGATCACACGAATTTTTTTTATTATTATGTTAAGACCTTTTTGTATTGACAGTTGGATATGTTTACATTTTTACAAAACTAAGCGCCTCTGCCGTAATGGTTCATTTTGTAAGTATACTAAAACATTTTTTCCCAATTTCAAGCCTTAATATATTAATAGGCCTTAGGTATCACATAACTTTCTTTGCATTTTTAGACTCAATACCTTTGATAATTTCAAATCCTAAAAGAAAAATTGTGTGCAACACTTCGCCGCTAGAATTAACTCCGATTAAAAGTTGACAAAACTGATTGATTTTGTACTTTTGAGCTATGATAATTAGCCAACCGCACAGTGTCACGCAACTTTTTTATATTTTTTGGAGAGAGCTTTTGGGTTACGTCTGATATTAACTACAAAAGCTATGTGCAACTTTTTGCCTTGCCAAAAAAATGGGTTCAAAGGTGGCAAAAACTAAATTTCTAAAAATTTTTAAAAAAATCTCAAAAATTTAAGCCTAGATTCCGAGTGAACGAAACATTTTTGAAATTTTTTTTTTTCCCCAACAGGTTTTTTCTATATTCTGATCAATATATAAAAAATTCAAGCAATTTGGAGAAGGTCACTTCCATTGACTGCCTGATTCTTACAAAAAATGACTCTTAAGTATAAAACGCTTTGTTTTTAAAAAAATATCTCTTAAATATTGAGCACTCAACATCAATCAAGAGCTTAGTTTTTTAATACTAAATCATACAACAACAATATAGATAAATCAAATCAAAAACTTGTGTAAGAAAATAAAAGTTTTGTATTTTAGTACTTAGGCTTTTTTTTCAACACACACAAAAAAATATTTTTTTACTAGTAGTAATTTTTATATGAATCAGCCCTGAGAAATAAGGTTGGCAATTAGCAATACTGACCTAACTGGTGACTATAAGTGTCTTAGGTAATCCATTTTTTGTTGACCTTGCTCTATGTTGTTATGGTGAAACTATTGTGTTAAAAATTTTGTGCCAACCTTATGCCCACCAAATATAATTGATTTTTCTGACATTTATAATATTCCTGAAATCCTACCAAAAAGAGAGCCCAAAAAATTACAAGAATAATAAAAAATTGATAACAGAATGAACATAACAAACATCACAATCGCAAAAAACTAAAATAACAGTACTTATTGATACTGATAAAGAAGTTGGTGAAGAAGTTGGTGTTCTCAACAAGTTTGAAGTAAAATTAACTAATAAACTTGATTAAGGCCTTGACAATAATAAAGTTTTTTGAACTTTTTTTTTTTGATGACAGAAAATATAATACAAAAGTATTAACAGAATTTAATGGCATATATTTCCCTTATCTTGTCAAAGAAAAACATTATTCTGTAGTAACTGAACTAGGTGACAAGAATCTATTTCATTCTGTTCCATAGAAAACTGATCACAAAAAACATGCTGAGTTAATTGCAGACCACTTGGATGCCAGGTTAAAAGATTAATTGAAAGCGATAGAAAATACTAAATAAGTTAAATACTGTAAATACTGAATGAACAACGCCAATATAAATACTGAATGGATGTGCATCATAATATAAAGAAGAAAAATTCAGAAGTTTCTCTTTAAGAGGTTTCTGGTATATCTTTTCAAAATCTTAAATGAATTGGTGAATTTATTGTAAGTTCCATATGCTTCAAACTGGTTTAACAAGTCAATTCATGCAAGGCTGAGGGCTTAAAACACACTTTACATCAATTGAAACTCCTCAGAAACCAGAAGATTCATCATCATCATCATCAGCTAAATGGTCATCATCAAGCCAATGCCTAAGCATCATCATCAATACCTATGCATCAGCGTACCATATTACCTCTAATATAAAAATTACTCGAGCAATACAAATGGAGTAAATGAATTCAAAAAAGGAATACAATTGCAACTTAATAGTATATATAATAACAAATAGTAATTAATTTAAAACAAATAGTAAATCAATAACAACAAACTATAAATATTTTTGATACCATTTTTGCTACTAGGAATAGTAGGAGTATTTGGTGTATTTGGCAACCTCTGGCATATGTTTTGAACAAGAACTTCCCCCTAAAAAATAATATCATAAAAAACAGAAAAAAAAATCAGTGACTATATATATATATATATATATATATATATATATATATATATATATATATATATATATATATATATAGATAGATAGATAGATAGATAGATAGATATACAGATATATATATATATATATATAAAATTGTAAAAAAAAGATGTGTTATCATTTTTACCTCAAGACATTTCATACAAGGATTTTGCTTGTCATATCGAAATCCTGGAGGACATGTACAAATTGTATCAGAAAAACTCGTGCAATTTGATACAAGAATTTCCTTTCTTTTACAGTCTGAGCATCTAGAAAAAATAATTATATATAAACATAAATTTGTTATATTATAATAAAATTTATATAAATATATATATATTTGTGTGTGTGTCAATATATATATATATATATATATATATATATATATATATATATATATATATATATATATATATATATATATATATATATATATATATATATATATATATATAGGCCTCGGCGGGAGTAAATGAGCACGAGAGTGGAGAAAAGCTCTCCTAAAACGAATATGGCGAGCCATGGGAGAATAATGTTTGAGATAAGATACACGATTTAGTAAACTGGGAATAATGAAGCTTAGCATCAGACAGCACTTTTTTACATTTTAAAATTATTCACTTTATCAAATATTTAATTAACGCATTTTAAAACATTTCTTGAAATAATAAAGACGTTTGTTCTCCAAGAAAAAAAAATGTTTGAATTGTTCTTTTGCAAAAAATGAAAAAAATATATTAAGATTATTAAAAACAAAAGATATCAACCCAAGAACCATCACAAAGATAAGCACAAATAAAATCCTAGTCAACTTTTGGGAAGTAAGTAGTGCAATTGTAAGGTGAGTCAGTAACTTGTCAGAAATTAGTTGTCTAGAAAACGAATCCCAAAGTTAACTGAGTAAGAGATTATGAAATATAGAAGTTATGGCCTTTAGTTAGTCAGATTGAAATCAGGGCTGTTTTGAGGCTAGTCAAGTACACAAACTTTGATTACTTGAAAAAGCTCTGCATAAACTTGAAAGTGTGGCAGAGTGCATTGTCCTGTAGAATAATTATTGTTTTGTATTTGTCAATGCATTAGATTTAATAAACTATAATATAAAATACCTGGATCCAGGAGATTGCTCATGAGGGGCATTTATCACCGGAAAGATGAAAAACATCAGACCCTAAATGCCAAAAAACAAGTTTTCAAAAGTCATATTGGGTTTCAAAAGAAGCGAAATTATATAAACTATTTCAAATGTAATAATCTTTTTATAAAAATTTATTATTTTGAATTTTGCTGCATAGAAAATATTTTTTTTAACTAAAACAGAAAAAAGTGCATTTTTACAAGATTTTTTTATTTTATTTTTTTCTGAATGTTTTATAAAACAATAACTACTTTTGAAATTGCTATATAAATTCGCTACTCTTGAGACCCAACATAAAGTCCATTTAAATTTTTTTTGGCATATAGGGTTGCGTCGCAAAATTCAGACAAGAGGTGGCCCTTGAAAAAATTTTCATAAGCATAATTAATTTTTCGAAAAATTTTACAGAGTTGCATGTAAGAACCGATAAAGATTTTAAGAATAGGGTCAATTCTTTTTTAAAATTAAGGGGGCATTGATGCATCTAATATATATATATATATATATATATATATATATATATATATATATATATATATATATATATATATATATATATATATATATATATATATATATATATATATATATATATATATATATATATATATATATATATATATATATATATATATACATATATATATATATATATATACATTATATATATATATTATATATATATACTATATATATATATATATACTATATATATATATATACTATATATAAACATATATATATACTAATAATATATATATATATATATATATATATATATATATATATAGTATATATATATACTTATATATAGTATATTATATATAGTATTATATATTATAGTATTATATATAGTATTATATATACTATATATATATAGTATATTATATATAGTATATTATACTATAGTATATATATATATATATATATATATATATATATATATATATATATATATATATATATATATATATAATATATATATATATATATATATATATATATATATATATATATATATATATATATATATATATATATATATATATATATATATATATATATGTCAGCATTCGACAATGCCAACCTAACTGCCAGCCTGAAAGTGATTAAGGACCTTGTTTCTATGATTTATGTTCAGACCTTTGCATCAAATAATTTTTGCCGATCTGATGCTGACTTCAAAAAGATTGAGGTCAGCAAATTATTACCGACTTCATTTTTCCTAACTCCGAGGGTTGTATATATGTTGAATTTGATTAAGTAGGCTGCATATAAACTTTTTGTTTTTAAATTATATGTTTTGATATTATTATATATTTAAAATATTTTACTGACCTATAGTGGTCAGCATCATCAGGTATAATAAAAAACGTTACAAAAATTGTTACAAAATTACATAAATCAAATCGTCAAAAAAGAAGACATTACAGGGGTAAAATAAAAATAAAAATTGTTTTTATTAAATAATATAATGGCGTCAGTTAAAATTTTGACCAAAATGGTCTCCAAGTTCTTTTGCTTTTATTCATTATATCTTCACCTTAAAAGTTTACATTTTGAATCTTCAATTTTTTTGTTTTTTTCTTTGTTTTTTTGTGAGTCTCTTTGCCGTAAAGAGCAGTAATAAAATCTTTTAAAATCATATTCTAGTTATACAATATTTATATGTTGAATTTGATTAAGAAGGCAGCGTATAAACTTTTTGTTTTTAAATATATTTTATTATTTTTATTTTTGGTAACGCTTTTTATTACACCTGATGATGCTGACTGCTATAGGTCAGCGAAATATTGTAAATATATAATAATATCAAAATATATTTAAAAAAAAAGGTACCAAGGTATTTTATTTGAATAAAAAATTTGTTGACAATTTCAAATTTTACTGATGGTTTTTTGAGTTCTAAAATATGTCAAGCTCATGACATTTTTTTTGGAGATAAAATTACAGCTCAACAACAATTATGGATGCATTGCGAATCCTGTGACGATTGGTTGTCTAGATCTTACTGTTCTACTATGGTCAACGATACATGCAAGAACTGACAATAAACATAAAAAGCTCATTTAAAGCAAAGTAGTGTTTTTTTGTTAATTGAAAAAACCTTTTTAAATAATTAAAAAATATATTTTTAATTTTATTAACCAGTGGCATAGCAAATGTGATAATGGCCATAGTAATAAAATAGTTGACTAATTACAATAAAAATTAAAAATACTACAACTTATATTTAAAAAGGCCTTTTTTTATGTGCTCCTTCTTGTTTTCTTTGGTGCCCCAAAAGACTTTTAATAATAAAATTTATAAATGTTTAAAACTTAAGTGATAGAACTTAGGCGATTTTACGGTATTTCTTTTGTCTGTAAAGTAAAAAAAAATTGGTAATGCAATTAACATATAACAAAAGAAAATTAAATTTAAAAAGTTTTTAAAAATTATAGTCTATAAATCAAAACGAGCATCAAAAAATATTTTTATATACTTAATTCAGAGTGTTTTTAGAAAAACATTCTGAATAAAGTATATAAAAATATATACTTTATTAAACTAGAAGTACAAAAAATACAAGTTTTTGCTAAAAAAGTGAATTTACGATGTTGTGGATTATGTGCGCTTACAATTTAGTTTGTAGTCAGTATAATTCTTCCTTCATTTAGGTACCAAATTTGGTACCGAGTACCAAATATTTTGATAGGTTTTGGTACCGAATACTGAAATTTTAGTAACGTGACAACACTACTCGCAGTTTACATCGGAAATGGCTATTTGCGTAGTGTTCAGCAGTTTTGTATTAAGCAAAAAAATAATAAATTTTTTTTTGTTAAAGAAACAGATAAATTTTTAAATTATTTTTTTAATTATAAGACTTTAAATTAGATATGATTTAAAAAAATTTAGTTTAATTTTGAAAGAATGTAAAATAATAGGTAAAAGGTAAATTAAATTTAGTTTCAAAGGAATATAAAATAGTTTTGCAATATCTATTAAAGAAGAAATTTTTTTCTTTTCATCTGCTAACTAAATCATTAAGAAAGTCTCTCTATCATGGATTAAAATATGTGAAAGCAAATTTTTTTTTTTTTTCTCAAAGAGAGAAGGATTTTTTTTGTAAGAAAAAATGTGTTAATAATTTTGTGTTTCTTATTAACTCAGTATTGTGTGAAGTTCTTTTTACATTATTTATTTATAAACATAAACTTTATATATATAAAATTTATATATATATATAAAATTTATATATATATATAAAATTTATATATATATATATATAAAATTTATATATATATATATATATATATATATATATATGTATATATATATATATATATATATATATATATATAAATATATATATATAAATATATTATATATATATGTATATATATACTTATATGTTGTCTGAAAGTTTTCTTCCATATTTTGTTGACAAAAAGTAAAAGTTAAAATACAAGACCGGATTTTTTTATTTTTTATTAATTGATAGACTGCCTGCCCCAACCAAACCCTCAGTCGATGTAGCAGCACTCCCTAGCGAGTCAGGCTATAAGATAGTCAATGTAGCAGCACTCTGTGCATGATTTACAGTAAAAAAAATAAAAATAAAAACATTTTATTAAAAAAAAAACAAAATAAAAAACATTTTAATAAAAAAAAACAAAAAAAAAAAACATTGTTTATATTGTTAAAAACATTCAGAATGTTTTAAAAAACATTCTGGTCAATTAAATTTGCGTTTTTGCGGCTTTTTTAAAAAACGATTAATTTGTAATTAAATTAATGGTTTTTACTTTCTGACAACACGCAAATGTTGGATGAAAGTCAAAAGCAATTAAAAGTGACGTATGTGTTGGCGTAAGAATCACTTTTTTCCTTCCGCTCTTCCCAAAGACAACAAACTATAGATCTCTCTCTCTCTCTCTCTCTCTCTCTCCTCTCTCTCTCTCTCCTCTCTCTCTCTCTCCTCTCTCTCTATATATATATATATATATATATATATATATATATATATATATATATATATATATATACATATATATATATATATATATATATATATATATATATACATACATAAATATAAATTATGTGTACAAATATCTTATTGATAACTGATAAAATCTATAAATTGTTCATAATCTTTAACAAATGTTACATTAAATAAGTAAAAAAAAAAAAAATTTATTCTTTTTCAAATACCTAACTTAGATTTCAATAGTAATTTTTGTTATATTAGCTTAAACAACTTTTAACATGCTAATTAAACTTAATTTTAAAGTTGTATTTAAATTTTATTTTAAAATTAAATTCAATTACAGTGAGGTACTTTGCAATATGCTAATGAGGTAATTTGCTTTTTATATTTTAATGATATTCACCTCCCCAAGGCAGAGAAGACCACTACAGTGGAGGAGGATACTTTATTGTGGTTACAACCCTTTCTCTGAACTCTTTTCCTCTAAAGAAATTTAAGCATTTTTATTGTTGTTTTGTTTTATTGCAAAATAAAAAAACTTTAGCATTTTTATTGTTGTTCTTATGATTGCTGATTTGTGGCATTTTTTAAAAAAATAAAGTCTTGTGATAATAAGAATTGTTTTACTCAGGTTCATATTGTTATATTTTGATTTTCAGCAATATCCTAAAATATTTTTTTATCATCTCAAAATAGAAAAAAGAAACCATTCAAGAAGGTGTAAAGTGTGTCATTTGAGCAGTATTTCATTTGTAGAATATGTCAAGAATTCCAACAACTATTGAACATAAAGCACCTAAAAAGCTTTAAAATATTTTTTACAAATGAGCTAAAATAAAGAAAAACATGAAATGAACTTCTGCAACACAAACAGAAAATGAAAACTTTTTTTGTGAAGAGATTGATTAAATTTTCAATATAGCACATGCTGATGGCATGAGTATTATTATAATTAAAGAAGACTGGCTATTTCTAATGGATCAGTGAGGTGGATTGTGAAGGATACATGGCCAAAGTTGATATGACATTATATATATATATATATATATATATATATATATATATATATATATATATATATATATATATATATATATATATATATATATATATATATATATATATATATAAACATGTTGTCAAAATGTTGTAAAGAAGGATCACTTCACCTGAGTTAGCATCTGCTCTTAACCGAACTATGTCACGGATCACCAAGCACCTTATTTACAGGCAGTTGCAGCAAAGAGTTTAGGTCATGAAATTTAAGATTTTGCTACTAGTTGCAATACAATCCGCAGAGCTACAATTACTAATCGAATTTTTAGCAACAACATTATTTTTGATATTTAAGGCATTTATGATATCTAAGTGAAAAAATGGTAACATTGGCTTTTTTTGATGAGACCAGCAACAAAACAAAAGCAAAAATGGAGAAAATGAACCCCAGAAATAAACAAAAATCAACTAACTTCAATTGAAAATCTGCAACTAAAAAGTTTTGTAACAGAGAATATTTTGAATTTTATTGATATAATAATAAGTTAAACAAAAACAATAGTAAAGCTAATTCAAACTCAAAAAATTACACAATATCTACATTATATATATATATATATATATATATATATATATATATATATATATATATATATATATAAAAATATATATATATATATATATATATATATATATATATATATATATATATATATATATATATATATATATATATATATATATATATATATATATATAGAACCCTTATATGTTGTCCGAAAGTTTTTTCCATATTTTGATGACAAAAAGTAAAAATTAAAATGCAAGACCGGAATTTTTTTTTTTATTAATGATAGACTGCCTGCCCCAACCAAACCCTCAGTCGATGTAGCAGCACTCCCTTGCGGGTCAGGCTATTTGTCAGTTGATGTAGCAGCACTCCCTTGCAAGTCAGGCTATAAGATAGTCGATGTTGCAACACTCCGCGCATGATTTACAGTAAAAAAAATAAAAATAAAAACATTTTATTAAAAAAAATAAAAATAAAAACATTGTTTATATTGTTAAAATCATTCAGAATGTTTTAAAAACATTCTGGTCAATTAAATTTGCGTTTTTGTGGGTTTTTTATAAAACGATTAATTTGTAATTAAATTAATGGTTTTGACTTTCGTCCAACACGCAAATGTTGGACGAAAGTTAAAAGTAATTAAAAGTGACGTATATGTTGGCGTAAGAATCACTTTTTTCCTTCCGTGCTTCCCAAACGCAACAAACTATAGAACTATATATATATAGATATATATGTATATATATATATATATATATATATATATATATATATATATATATATATATATATATACATATATATATGTATATATATATATATATATATTCTATATATATGTATATATTATATATATATATATATTATATATATATATATATACATATATATATATATATATATATATATATATATATATATATATATATATATATATA
>NC_088921.1:29520000-29590000 GCF_038396675.1 Hydra vulgaris | reverse complement strand
TAAAACCAATGTAACTAATTAAAAGTGTTACTTAAGTTAGTTTAAATAACGTAATTCGCATTATTTTGAAATCCATTTTTATATTAACAATGACTTTTTATTGACAACAATCCTTTATTGACAACATAAACATGAGCGGAATATTTTTGGGAAAGTCCTAAACAGTATAATAAATTCTTATTTCAAAAACAAACTAACTTTGAACGTTTCTTGCGTCAGTTACTTTTTAAAGAATTTTTTCAGCGCTAAATATGTTCAAAAATCTTAAACCAGAGTTTAAAAGTTGAAAGGAAACCATACTTAATAATACTTAAATTTAACAAATGATTTTAATTTATCTAAACTTTTTTTACATAAATAATAAATAAAATTTCGAAGTAGAAGCATATTCAAATTCGTTAAACTTTTAAGACACACACACACGCGCGCGCGCACGCGCATATAAAAACCAATACAAGGCAGAAACGTTTTTACGGTTTACTTCTTTGCACGCTCAATATGAATATAATTCTGGTTTAAATGGTTTATGAAAAAAAAAAAAAATTCATTCTTTATAATGTCGGTCTCTTAGGCTAGCTTTGTCCAAGGCGGTCTACTGAGAATAATATTGCTGTACAAACCAGAATTGAAAGATTCATAACAACATCAAGTTGTCACTGTTCCTACCAGACATTAAATCATTTCTCCGATACATAATTTAAAATTGGTTTGAAATTATTTATTGAACAAAGTTTAATAACAATTGTTATTGATTAACAAGCCAGACTGCTTTAGATTATGCAGTTTATGTAAAAAACAAAGTTAATGATTTTTTGATTAGTATGAGCAAAAATTTTGTTTTTCCTTTAATTTCTGTTTTGTTTTTTGTTTCTCTATGAATAAGTGAAAAAAAAATTTGTTAACTCTATATCAGAGAAAAAACCCCAGTTAATTACGAGCAAAAACGCGTAGTATATCATATCATAATGTATATTAATGAGCAACTTAATAGTAAAGGTCAACTTTCAGTGATTGACACGGAACTCGTGGCAGCCATTACACCAGAGTTAATTGCGAGAAAGAGTCGGCACTTTAGTAATAAGAAAATGTAAAAAAAAGTGTAAGCAAATATCTAACTTGAGTAAACTTCAAACTTTATAATCTTAAAAATTATATCAAGTTTAACAGTTTTACTTTTACTTGGATTGCGGCAATACCTACTTAATTTTATTTATCGCATTTATTTGCTATTTTATAAAGTTAAGGTCTTTTATTTATCGAATAGTGTTAAAATTTATTATAATAATATGTCTTAGTGGTCGAATTGGTTAGCTCGCTGCGCTTTCGAAATGAGAGGCGGGCATTCAAATCCTTTCGCTTGCACGTTTAATTTTTTTTTTCTTTACTCTTTTTCAATTTTCTTAAAGACAAAATAAAACATTTTTAAAGTTCAATTGATATAATATACATAACATATATAAATATATCATATAATATAACAAACAAAAGGGAGAGAATTTTTAAAATTTCTATAAACATCAAAACAGTGGGAGAAATCTATCACGAAAAAGATGTCACGATAGAAATGCTTAGTTACGCTTCGGTAATTAGTTAAGTCTGTGCGTTTAACACATTTAAGAGACAACTTTCTTGCTTGTAGGAAAAAAAATTTTACATTTAAACTTTTATTTTCTTTAAAATTATTTTTCTACTAGTATAAAATATTGAAGGAAGGAATAAATATAGAAATGATTTGTGTGGAATAGATTTACCAAAACCCATATTTTATGGGTCCAGAAAGCCAGGATATTTTTTATTATTTAATATACTTATTCATATTGTTTATACTTTTATCTTTATAACTTGTTATTGGTGAACACTGTTCTTTCGACCTCTAAAATTTGTTGCGTTCATTTATAAACTGTTTACTTGACTTAAAACTTGAGTGACTTTACTTGTAGAAATTTAGTGATTATACATTTTACTTGAGTAAAGTAGAGTGTTATTATTGTTATTAACGGAATTGTTTAATCAGTAAGTATTTTGGTAAAAGGATCCATTTAATTAATTTCTATTGCTTTTTTTCGAGTATTGTGTGTTATTGTATTTCGAGTATTGTGTGTTAATTAACTTCTCGAGTACTTTGAGCATTTTAAGTAATGTGTGTTAATTAACATCTATTGCTTTTTTCGAGTATTGTGTTTAATTTAAACTTAAAAAATTTTTTTTAACATCAGCACCATAGTCCTTAACGTCTATCAATTGAGTTTTGATTTGGATTTCATATCGAGTGATTAATTTGTTCAATTTCTCATTTTTTTCGGCAGTAATAAATTTATCCAAATCTTCAGTTTTAACAAATTAATACTCTATACATATTTAAATACACACTGTGCAAAACACTTTGGTCAAAACAGAAATTTTTCAGTATCTACGTCTTTTTTGCTTGTCATGAACAAAATTTGAGATGATTTAAAAGAAGAAAAGAGTATTAATTTGTTAAAACTGAAGATTTGGATAAATTTATGACAATATTATGTATATCAATATTTAAGTGTGTGTATTACACACACTTAAATGAAATATTAACAATTAGTTGAAACATTTATATATTTGAGTTTCAGTTTCATTTTTTAAGTCGTCTGTTAATCGTTACCTTGTTTTATAAGCTTCGTTTTTTCTCTTTCAGTAACTTCCAACTCTAATAGTGCTTGCTTAAAGCCTTCCTGGAAGTAAAGATTAAAAAAAAAAGAATTCTTCAAAAGTTTAAACGCATTTAAAAGCCATTTTGTAATCAATAATTACATTGTTAACCTGATTTAGCTGCGTCACTATTTTAAGCAAACTATTTTTTTCGTTTTTCAAGTAAATTGTAAGCTTTTGAATAAACCACCTTTGCTAATGTAAAATTAGAAAAAATTGAAAAATAAATAAACAAAGGCATGCAAACAAAGGCAATTAAAATTATTATACTTTTAAAGGTGCAAATTATATGAATCAGGAAAATAAGATGAAGGGAACAAGTTTCAAAGAACTGATATTCGAAAAAATAAAATAAACGAGAAATTTTTTTTCCACTTAGGAACAGTGAAAGGATGAGACTTAATTGAATGAGTAACACGAGAATGAATTTTAGTAGACGGCACAAGAGACGCCACCCATTCTAGATTTATAGAAAAAAAAACTAGAAACAAGATTACGACGATGTGACAATGTTATAGAAGGTTGGCTGCAAGAGCAGTTACAACTATGTTTAAAGCGCGTTTTTAAAACTTGTCTAAGAGAGAAAGGACATCATTCGAAGATACACTTCAGAGGCAACAAAAATAATTTATCAATTCTGGAAAGAAAGATAAATAATAAAAGACTTAAATTTTTAAACTAAAAAATATTAACTTATTCATTTTTAAAATATTTTATACGAAATTATAAATAACAAGTATTTACAAGATTGTTAAAACAATTAAACAAACGTTTTTTATGCAGGGGGTAGAATGTTGCTATTTTCTAGAAAATAAAAATAACTTGTTTTTTCAGGGGGTACTGAAGTCTTATGTCGTTCCATATCATAAATATTTTAAGCCGATAGTGACGTTGTTCCGAAATGTTTGTCTAAGGAAAGCTCCTTAGACAATATGTCGTCTGACTTGAAACAGCACTGTTTCGGAAGTGACTCGAGATAGACGGAGATAACAAAAAATAGTATGAAAAATCACATCTTTTGGTCAGAGCAAATAATTTTTTTATTTACCTTTTTTTTTATTTATACTTATACTACGTTGCATACTTTGTTTTTTAACACGGCAGAACTTAAAATACATTGAAACTGAAATATTATTTTTGTTTCTTCTGCTTATGGTAAAATAACTTCATTTTTATTAAATAATACTTTTTAAATAATACAGTAATTCTACGCTTATCTAAGATGTTAACATTTAAAAAAATGTTTTTGTTTTTAAAATCAAAGAAATTCTGCTCGAGTAAAACACGTCAGATTGATAAAATATATTAGCAAATAAAACTGGATTTTGACTTCCGTAACTGCGCGCATAAAATTCAGACCAAAATCGTCTCATTTTCTTAATGCATCAAGTATTATTGTAATGCGTATTAGCAGTTTTTCTATTTGAACTTTTTCACACCATGTTTTATTGCTGCTAAACGTTTTTTAATATGTTTTCTTATGTATATATTTTTTATTTTTGATTCTAATTTACTAGGAACTTGGTAATCCAGTTTTCTCCAAAATTCCACTTTATTTTTTAATCACTTCTTTTACAGCGTAAATCCAAAACCTTGCAATATTTTATCAAAGTCAGCATACACAACATAAAACATTTTTTGATTTCAAAACTATCTAGCCATCTTTAATAAGACATACATCATATATACAAACACTTCTGTACTTTTACACGCATAATTAAATTAATTTTTTTCAATTTCCGGTAATTTGGTACAAAATTTACATTTGATTATAATCACAAGTCATTTAATAAGTTAGGGTTGTAGAAAAGGATGCTGTAGAAGTTCTTCCACTGACTGTCTTTCACGTTTATCATATTTTAGACAGACCTAAAGAATTAGAAAATCAAAATCAATTTTTAAATACTTAATTAAATGCATAACTTTCTATAAAACCAAGCCTTGACATCGCGCAATAAAGGTTTCAGACAGAAGTCGGATTTATAATACCTTTTTTTTATTTTTGTTTTTTAAATTGCAAATTATATTGGTTTATAAATTAGAAAGGCGACTTTAAGACGTCATAAGTAACTTTAGCAATTCAAGTAACAAAGTTGTTTGAATATTTTTGAAAAATTTTTTTCAAGTCAATAAATATACCTTTAAAATCCTGTTTAGAATGTCTTGAAATATACCTTTAAAATCCTGTTTGAAATATACCTTTAAAATCCTGTTTAGAATGTCTCAGCAAACCAACATTAATAACAATAGTTTTCATAACTGGGTGTTAGCCAGGGGCGGCGCCAGCATTTTTTGGTCTTTGAGATAGCTAACTTCCAGACATGGAGCAAACTCCAAACATTTATATGTTTATAATTATGTCAAATAAGGATGCTTTGGAAAAAATTGCGATGGTTGGAACTTGGAAATAAAAAACGTGAGAGCAACGAGTTGATGAAATAATTTTTGTACTATTTTCAACTAGACTTAAAAAGATTTCATCAACTTGTTGCTCTCACGTTTGGGGCAGGAGGAAGGGCAGGAGGGAGGGGCAGAATTTTGAGGTTTTTTTTCCCCCCAAGCTCCAACCATCGCAATTTTTTGCAAAGCATCCTCATTTGACATAAGTATAAACATATAAATGTTTGGAGTTTGCTCCATGTCTGGAAGTTAGCTATCTCAAAGACCGAAAAAGGCTGGCGCCGCCCCTGGTGTTAGCCATTTCACAGGTTGGTTTTTTGTTCACATGTATGTAATTAACGTGATTGTACAGAGCTTAAAAAGACTTAAAAAATGAAACAAAAATCTTTCAAAATGAGAGGTCTTTTAGCTTTAGAAATTAAGTGGATACAAAGTGATGTAATGACACCGAATAAAAAAACATCAAAAGACGACACCGCATTGCGAATACAAAAAAACATATACCGTAAAACTTTGGGGTAACTTTGGCCGTTTTTAAATATTTTAAATATACAACTTTAACTTTTAAACGGATAAGGGGTCGTCCATAAATTACGTCTCGCAATTTTTGACGATTTCGGACACCTCTTCTCCCGCCTAGTAACAAATCGTTACGTTTTACTGACCCTTCGCCCTCTAAAATTACGCCACAAATTTGTACACCATCCCCTCTAAAAACCTTTGTTGTTGTTTTAAATACGATAATAGGCCGGGTAAATAGAAAAAAAAAATTACTTTTATTCAACGTTTTTGAAGTAATTGCTCAGCTTGACGTGAATAAAATTTTTTGCAAATTCGCTCAAATTTTTATTCACGCAAAGCTAAGCAATTTACTCCAAAAACGCTAAATAATTGTTCAGCTTTACGTGAGTAAAGACAATTGCTTTTGTTTTATTTATCCGGCCTATTATTTTTAAATTTCTTTGCTGCTTATAGTTATCTAATGATAAACTTAATACATATAAATTTTAATTATTATCATTTAATATTAATTTTTAATTTGAAAGTCATTGTACGCGCGTACAAATAATGACTTGTATTGTAATGATGTACACACATACAAATAAAAAGCCCACGAAAATACTGATACCAAAAAAAATTTAAATATTTAATTTTTTGTTGTAACAATACGTTGGAGTAGAGCTGTGGATGATCAACTCCACGTACTTAGAGGCGGGGCTAACATGGGTTGAGGGTAAGAGTCTCTTTAACACGACAACAGCACGAAGAAAATTCTTTTTTTTGTGTGTGTGTGTGAAAATAGTACGATTTTTTTCATTTTTGTCATTATGATCAGGTAAAAACAAAAATTGACAAGAAATAGACAAACACAGTCGGATACTCTCAACAACGCTCAGAAATGTTTAGATTTTCTAGGGTACAAATTTTAGGATTTTGATGCTTTTTGTATTTGAAGAGAACCTGGTTTAGTATTGTGTTTTGATATATTTTTGTATTTTAAGAGAACCTGGTTTAGTATTGTGTTTTGATGTATTTAAAAGTTGTTTTATGAATAGTTAATTAACTATTATACTTGCAAATATTCTTCTTGCAAAAAGGTGAAACTTGTTGCAAATGCTCTTCAATATAAATTAAGGTGAAACTTGTTGCAAATGCTCTTCAATATAAATTAAGGTGAAACTTGTTGCAAATGCTCTTCAATATAAATTAAGGTGAAACTTGTTGCAAATGCTCTTCAATATAAATTAAGGTGAAACTTGTTGCAAATGCTCTTCAATATAAATTAAGGTGAAACTTGTTGCAAATGCTCTTCAATATAAATTAAGGTAAAACTTGTTGCAAATGCTCTTCAATATAAATTAAGATGAAACTTGTTGCAAATGCTCTTCAATACAAGAGCAAAAGAATAAAAACTATATCTAGGTAAAATACAACCAAAAAATAAGAAACAAAATGTTGTCTGGGCGAAGATTAAAATTTGAGCGAACAACACAGTTTTCCATCTATTTACAAAAAAAATGTTCAAATAAGATATACACATTTTTTTGAGCTTAAATAAAAACTTTTTATGTTTTTTTACAAGTGGTCAAAGTTACCCTAAAGGTTTGAATTCTTTTGCTGTAACTTTGACAATGTAAATAACACTCATTTCAAAGTAGCCTAGATCGTTTTTAAAAAAATGTTATATAAAACTTATTTTATGATATTAAAAATTATTTATTTTCAAGCTGAACTGTTTTTTATTGTTGTTGTTAATATAGCAAATATTTTAAAACTATTTATTTTTACTAACTAATTACGAAAAGTTAATTAGTGTACAATAAGTGACTAAAGTAATAATTTTGAAATAATAAAAAAAAAACTAACAAAAAACATAAAAATAAATCGCTACAAATTTACAACGCCTTTCTGTTTCCGCCAAAAATAACAAAAGATAATTATTTTTTAATTTATTTTTTTTGTAGAAGTTTTTGTGTTTGCCTTTTCGTTTTGTAGTTTTTGTTTTCATTTTGTAGTTTTTGTATTTTGCATTTTGGTTTGCGTAAAGTTTGTTATTATTTGTACTTGTGCTGTTAATTATTTTTATTGCTGTTCGCTGTTGTTATTGAGTGTTTTCATATATTTTTTTGTCTTATTATTTAATTTATTATAGCTCAATCGTTATTTTTTTTAAACTAATTAATTTAATTTACGCTTGCTTTTATTTACTATTATTTGTTTATTTTGTTTAGGTGTCACTCCAATAATTAGTTTTTTACTATATGAGTGACACCTAACCTAGTTTTGTAAAATCATAATAAAAAAATTTAATTTTTAACATTTGGTTGAATAAATGGATAAAATAAAAATAATAATAATTATATCACTATCAACTATAAAATGTAGTTTATTTAAATATAGAAGTAAGTTAAATAAATTGCATACTTATTTTTATAATTAAAAATTGTAGAGTAATTTGTTCGTGTTATTTATATTTACTTTTTTTTAAGTATAGTGACTCGTAAATATAAAAAACATAATATTGGAAAACGTACCTACAACATTTTGTCTAACACCATTCTTTTGAAAGAGTGTATGGAAGCAATTCATAAAAGAAGGTCTTCTTGTGCATTGTGTGCACCAACCATATCCACTCATGATGAGAAGCATTTATTTTCAACTAGAATCATGGTTATAACTAATTGAGATTTCCATTAGATAAAGATGATGTCAAAATGTTATTTGCTGCTTATTTAAAACCACAGAATTGTACAGTAAAACTTTTTTGAAGTACCCTGAGAGAATAATGAACAGTTGTAGGATTGAGTTCTCTGTAATGTTTTGTGGAAACAATGTAAGATAAATTTTGCCACCATATACAGTATTTATTTATAAGATGCATGGTTAAAACATGGTCCAAAGAATACTCGCTTTCATTGAACCAAATCTGATTGTTTTGATGAAATCAGTTTTAAGGATTGGTTAATTTGTACATTATTACCATATATTGTGAAAATAAAATTGAAAAAAAAATTATCATTTGGCAAGAATTTTTCCTCCAAACTGAACCATAGTGTTATTATTGTTTGTGAAAAACATAAATGGAGGTGGTGATAAGAACCAATAAAGTGGAATTGCCAAGATCCGAATTTAACTGGATGATGAAATTAGACCATACGGGTAGTCCAAATTAGGTCATATGTCTATTCCGAATTTAACTGAAAGATGAATTTGGAACTTTAAACCAAATTTAACTGAAAGCCGAATTTAGATTTTAAAAACATATTTAATAAAAAACATATTTAATTGAAAGAGAAATTCAGATTTTTATATTGAACTTGTCATGCATTAGCCAAATTAACAGACATTTAATAATATTGTTAATAATACAGAATCCCAGTACGTTGACTATTAACAAATTACAAATTTCTACATTGTCAAGGGCTGTTTTAGGAAAATAATTTGGGCAGCGGTACCCCTGTGCCAGCGCCTGCCGTAAAGAAATTTTCCAGAAACATTGCTGTATGCAGGCACATTAGTGCCCAAATACAATTGCTGTCAAAAACGGTCTAGAATAGCCCCTGATTGTAGCTGTTAAGATTGATTTGGGCCCAATTGACAACTTGACCAGTTGCAGAAAAAACTCTTTTTGAAGAAACTGGTGAACCTGGAATGGGGTATATTTTTTTTAAAAACAAATGCCAGCTTTGGATATTGTGTAACCATGCTTTTCCACCACTATAAAACATCAGTTTTACAGTGAAGGAAGAGCTCTCTACCTTAAGGATAAAAAAACCCTCTCTGCTTTAAAGATAAAAAAACTTTTAATATGCAAACAGGTAATTGCCATACCTCTAGTTTAATATTCAAACAGGTAATTGCCATGAAAGAAAAGTTGTTAACCATAGTTATTTTAAATGCAAGAAATTTATAATAAATATATATATATATATATATATATATATATATATATATATATATATATATATATATATGTGTATATATTTATATATGTGTATATATATATATATGTGTATATATATATATATATATATATATATACATACATACATACATACATACATACATACATACATAAATATATATATATATATATATATATATATATATATATATATATATATATATACATATATATATTTTCTAATTTATTTTTAAGTGTTTAGTGTATTAAGTTATTAACTCCGAAACACAAACCTTGACAAAAAAAGCTTCTGAGCTTCTGTGTGGTGAAGTACATAAAACATGAAATATACTTCATAATTATTTATTTTTTTTAATTAAAAAAAATTAATAACTTTCGGATTTAATTAAAAATTAAATGAAATTTTACATGATACCGAATTTAATTGAAAGCCAAATTTCTATTTTCAATTGGAGTAGTTTAAAATTGGATTACATAGTTTCAGTAAACTATGTAATCTCAATTTCAATGAATCCTTAGGTCCTTATCGCAGGCCCATAGGTGGTTATAAAAAGAATGTTAGACTAAATACAAATAAGAATCGAGATTCTAAAAAACATCTTTATATTGAATCAGAAAAATCTATTCAAGCAGATTATGACAGTGAAACAGAAACATCATCTGAAAGATAAAGTTGACTTTATAATAGACTTGATTGATAATGATGCTTGCTTTTTATATTAATTTCTACTGTTATATATATATTTTTAACTTATTATACATTTACAAAATGTTCATCTATACTTTATAGTATGTTATATTTTAGAACACTTGTAATTTTTTTTCTTAGACATAAAATATATGTATCAGTAAATTTCTGAAGATAAATTGAATTCATATATATATATATATATATATATATATATATATATATATATATATATATATATATACATATGTATGTATGTATGTATGTATGTATGTATGTATATATATACATATATATATATATATATATATATATATATATATATATATATATATATATATATATTCAGCAAATGGTGCAAAACCGACTCTTTTTGTTTGCGCAGCTGCTTCAAAACCAGTTTATTATTTTAGCCAATAGGTAAGCACTTATCATACCACATGATCACAACAGCTGATATTGAAAATTCTTTCGTTTTTAATGCTTTTATCCTCTGGAAATTGCAAATTCTTCATGATTTGTCATGTAAGTAATAGAAAAAGTAGAAAATATTTATGAAATATTAATTAACTAAACATTTACAGACTTTTTGCGATTGAAAAGGATCGAAAAGTAAAAAAAAACAAGCAGACTGCAGTCAAACGCGTGGCAGACCTTGAAAACACAAAATGAGCAAGGAAGAAGAAAGCTAGGCATGCATTACTGATGAAGTATTATTTGTAATTATGTTTATTAACTTTTAACTTCTATTTTTCTGTAGGTATTCAAAGAAGAGTCCACCAAAAATCCCTTCATGC
Organism: Hydra vulgaris; assembly: GCF_038396675.1. Classification (NCBI taxonomy): domain Eukaryota; kingdom Metazoa; phylum Cnidaria; class Hydrozoa; order Anthoathecata; family Hydridae; genus Hydra; species Hydra vulgaris. The sequence continues at coordinate 29,579,007 of NC_088921.1, read as the reverse complement.
AAGCACAAATTGGGTGCTTTCCAATGTCACTGCCTGTCACAGAGTGATGTCACCACTTTCAATGAGCGATTTTATCAAACAAGTAAAAAAATGGACCAGGACAACTTCATTTTGAAGCATTGTTCATCCCTACAGCTGAAACGTGTTAAAGGTGAATCAAATAGGAAAAGAGAATTTACTGTAAAATATTTTGTTACAAAGGCTGTCTCTTCCTCTATAAGAATACCAGTTTGTAGGAGAACATTTTTAGGAATATTAGGCATAAAAAAACATAGACTGCTTGGAGTTATCAGTAGATATCCCGAATCTGGTACTTCAGCCAAAAGTAGAGGTGGAGACAGGAAAGCAGAGAAATTTGTTGAGAAAAAAGAGAAAGTAAATAAATTCATAGAATCATTTCAAGTTATTGAAAAGCACTACTGTAGATCACACTCAAAATGTAGGCAGTACTTGCCAGCTGAACTCTCAACTGCTGCAATGTGGAGAATGTATAACAAAAAGTGTGATAGTCAATTAAAAGTTACCAAATGGTTTTCTACTAATATATTCAATACAGACTAAAATCTAGGTTTTGGGACCCCTAGAGTTGACACCTGCTCTGCATGTTCTGAACTTAAAACTAGAATCAAAAATACAAAAGATCTCCAAGCCAGAGAAAAAATAATTTTGAAATTAAACATCTATTGCCAAAGAGCTGATGCTTATTTTGACAAGCTGAGGGAAGAAAGTGATGACCTTGTTACCCTCTCATTTGATTGTGAGAAGAACCAAGTCTTACCTAAACTATCAGATCAAGCTGCATATTATAGGAGGCAGCTCAATTTTTATAATTTTACAATTGTAAAAGAGAGCTCTCATAATACACTTAACAAAGAAAATATTGATTCTCACTATTGGATAGAGGGGGAGCAATCTAAGGGATTAAATGAAATTGCATCTGCTCTTTATTTTTCTCTGAATAATTTAAGCACGTCTAGCAACGTAAAAAGAGTCAGATTGTGTTGTGATGGATGCCCTGGGCAAAATAAGAATACAGTAACGATTGGCATATCAGTTATTGGCTCCACAATAAAGCTCCTCCTCATATTCAAACAGTGGAACTGGATTTCCCAGTGACAGGTCACTCCTTTATCCCACCAGATAGGGTGTTTGGCACCATTGAAAAGGTCATCAATAAGAAGAAGATCATTGTTTGCCCCAAAGAGAATGTGGAGGTCATTGAAAAACATTCTGCAGTTTTCCACTTAGAAGAAGATTATGAAATTTTTAATTGGAAAAGTTATTTGAAAACAATTCTAATAAATAATGTTACTTGGCATTTCAAAATAAGTAGTTGTAAAAGAATCATTGTGTTAAAAAGACCAAGAATTATCGAGGTGAGAGGTGAACCTTTTTATACAGTAGAAGTTAATGCTTTTAAGTCATTGACCAAGAAAGGTAAAAATTTTAATTCAATTAATTTACCAATCATTCATTCACAAATTAAAATTAACCCAAAGAAAATAAAGGATGTAGAAAAGTTATTGAACTCTCATTATGGTGTTGATAAGAGACAATCAAAATCTTGAGTTTTACAATAAAATCATACCTAATGAGGAAATAGACGGCATTGACTCTGATCAGGACAGTAAATCAGAAGAAAATAATGAGCTGTGCTGTGGTGAAGATGGATCATCTGATGTTGATGATGTTGATGTTAGGATTTAGTAATTTAAATTTTTTGAATTTGAAACTATTTTATTGTAAAGAACTTTTTATTATGACATTGATTGCCTTTTTAATGTGTTTTTTAAAGTGCATATAAAAAAAAGAAAGCTATATATTTTTTGTCTTGCTAATTATTATATAAGTAAATTTAATCTTTTAAATGTTGTTCACACATGTATTTGTGGCCTATACATGTCTAGCAGAAATTTTATGTACACCATAAATTTATTTAATAACACCTGCCCGCTGAATGTGCCATATATTATATTAAAACTTTATAATGAAACATCATATTGCAAGAACCATAATAAATTTCTCATTAAAATTTTTTTCAGTGTTTTGTTTCTTCTACTATAAAACCCAGGTAGCTAAAACTTATATGACATGTGATCCAGGTATTTCTTCAATTTTTATGACCACTAATAATTACTTACGTTATTGCATTTTAATAGAAATTTAATGCATGGCAAAAATTATTTCGAAATATATTTAACTTATTGGAAACATTAGCGGGCTATCCTGCTAAAAAAAGGGGGGAGAGAGTTTTCTAAAATTGTCCATAGATGGTGTAAATATACTGAAAAGCGTGTGAAATCGCAGTGGACTTTAAATAACCATGAGTTCTAACGAAATTAATCACAAAACAATTAAAATGTTGTTAAAATGTGCAGTGGCTGAATCAAAACCAGCTCTTTTTTGAAAAAAATGCCCTTTAATTAAATATTTCCATTCAATGATAATCACAATTACTGATATTCACATAGAAAACCATTCATTAGTGACTAAACATGAGGTGTATATGTTTTTATTTATTTTTTATTTGCACAAAAAAAAAGGTAGTAGTAGTAGTAGATGCTGTAGCCGCCCGAAGACGACGAGTGTGTGTATTAATAACACACTTAGACAGCCGTGTCAGTATTAATTTTATTTAAAAGGAGCCAATTGTCTAATTGTGCTTTAAAACTGTTTACTGATTTTGCATTAACTACATCTTTAGGTAGTTTATTCCATGGTTTTGTTATTCTGTTAGTAAAGAATGAGTGTCTTAAGTTGCACTTTGTTTTTTCGCATTCAAACCTGACACCGTTTCCTCTAGATATTTGAAAATCATTAGGCTTGAAACCGTTTAAAAAGTCCACATTTTCAATCTTATTTAATAACTTATAAGAATGGATCAAATCTCCACAAAGTCTGCGTTCAACATAATGGGCTGAGGCCAAGAATCTCCAGTCTTTCCTCGTATTTCATTTTTGCCAGAGTCGGATTGAGTCTCGCAGCCCTGTGTTGAACTTTCTCGAGCAGTTCTATTTCTCCTTTAAGCTGAGGGGACCACACTGGAACCGCGAATTCAATTATTGGGCGAACAAACGTCACGTATAAGACTTTAAGAGTCTGCACATCCAGTTTCACAAATGTGTTTTTAATCATTCCCAGCATTTTATTTGCCTTCGAGCTGCAAGATATAATTTGCTGTCTCCATTTCATGTTTGCTGAGAATAATACGCCTAGATCTTTTTGAATAGTAGTTTGTCCTAGGACAACATTATCCATAGAATAATTGTGTTTTGGATTGTTACTTCCATAATGTATTATTTCGCATTTTTCTTTATTGAATTTCACTAACCATTCTTTAGACCAGTCTCAAGCACTGTTTATATCTCGTTGAAGACTGTTTATTTTCTCTATTGAGTTCACATCGATCATTATTTTGGTGTCATCTGCATAGAGCTTGGCTACATTTTGTATTCTATCTGGCAGGTCATTTATGAACAAAACAAACAATATCGGGCCAATTACGATCCCTGCGGAACTCCGCTGTAGATATCGCGCCAGCTCGAAACAGTATCACCGTTGACTACGCGTTGCTTTCTATCTTTTAAAAATTCCTCTAACCACTTTAGCAGCTTTCCTGTAATTCCATACGCTTTTAATTTTAAAACGAGTCTTTTGTGTGGCACTGTGTCGAAAGCTTTCGCAAAGTCTAAATAAACCACATCTACCGGACGATTCAGTGCAATATTTTCTGTTAAATAATCCACAGTTTCCATGAGATTTGTCGTGCATGATCTAGATTTAACAAATCCATGTTGACACTTCGATAAAAATTTATTGTTCGTAAAATGTGCCAAAAGTGAGTCTTTTATTATGCTTTCCAGAATTTTACACGGCACAGAAGTCAGTGATACTGGTCGATAATTATTCGCTTCTAGCTTACTGCCTTTGTTCTTAAAGATTGGGGTAATGTTCGCAAATTTCCATTGCTTAGGTAGTTCACTCTTATCAATCGAAGACATAAATATCAATGTGATTGGCATTGCTAGTCCTTCAGCGCAATTTTTTAAAATGATAGTACTCAATTGATCAACTCCACATGATTTCTCAATGGATAATTTGCTTAATTTTGTTTCTACGTCACTGTAATTAATTGCACTCTCGTCAAAATCTAAATATTTACCCCCACATCTCAATCCGAATTCTGGTAATACTTGGTCGCCCTCTCTAGTGAAAGAGTTTTGAAAATTTTCGTTTAAAATGTCAACAATCTCACTAGTCGTATTTGTAACATTTCCTTCGACGTTTTTTATCGCTTTAATTGAGCTCTTTACATTTTGTTGATCGTTCACATATTTAAATAGTATCTTCTTGTTTCTAATCGATTTGTAGACCAGTTCGCGTTCGTATTTTTTTCTGGCTTTTCTCGTTTCAATTTTAACTGTTTTACACAATGCTTTGTATTCGTTTACCATATTTTTGTTTTTCCAATTTGTGCAACAGTTTAAATGTCTCATTCATCTTTTGTTCTTCATAAGTTCTTTTAGTTCATTGTCAATCCAAAAAATTCTTTTAAGAGTCCTGTTTTTCGAGCTGTGACACGGTATATATTTTTGACAAGCTTCGTTAACATAAAAAATGAGTGTGTCGTACATCTCCTGGACATTAATTGCATCAAAAATGTTTACCCAGTCTGTATTTGTAAAAAATTTGTTCATTCCTGCGAAGTCAGCTTTTTTTTAAATATATTTCCGATTGCTAGCTACAGTTTTTGTCTCATGGTGATTGAGTGCATATTTAAAGCAAATTACAAGATGTCCTTTGCTTATATTCCCTAATACCGCATTTGTCTCAACTTGAAATAATCTTTGTTCGTTTACTGTGAACAGTAAGTCCAATGTATTCTCGTACGTTGATTCGTTTAGTTGAAAAGTAGGTATCGCGACGTGCTGAATTAGAAATTCGTCATTTATTATTTCCGAGAAATGATGTTCTATCGAGTGTTCACTGGAATTTATTGCATGAACTGCTCCATCTGACCATTCAATTTTCGGAAAATTAAAGTCACCCATTATTAAAAGATCTTTAAAACCCCGTTTGTCCACATATTCTCTTGCAGTTCTGAAAACATTTCTGAACAGTTCCATATCTACCACATCGTTTGGTCGGTATATGCATCCTACCAAATATTTGTCGTTCCCGAAAACTAGTACAGTCCAGATTTGTTAAGTCAGTCGTCAATAGTCATTTTTCATTTACTTCATAAGACGTTTTTTTGCTATTCACGTAAATACAAACTCCTCCGCCCACGCGGCCATCTTTTCTGTCGCTACGATATAAGCAAAAATTTTCCACACACGTAATTGAAGTTTCACTAAACCATGTTTCCGTTACTCCGATTATGTTTGGTTCATTCAGGTGACACAATACTTTAAATTCCTCAAACTTGTTGTTTAGTGAAGTGGCGTTCAAATATATAAAGGTGTACCCTGTAAAATTTGCTTTAGTGCAAAGGGCCGGTATTGAAGCTGACGGTCTCATATATATATATATATATATATATATATATATATATATATATATATATATATATATATATATATATATATATATATATATATATATATATACTTTCAAATTACATTAGTCACATTATAAATTAGATTAGTACTTTTTCTATTTCTTTTAAATGCCCATTTTTAAGTCCATTTAGTTATTTTAGTTCTTTTTATAAAATAATTGCTAACTATAAATTTAATTTACATTAAATGCAGATTAAAATTCAAATTACTATTAGAAATTACATTAAAACATAAACTACTATAACAAAGTTAACCTATTGCTGGGTAACTTTGATCCACCGCATTAATTCCATAAACTATTGGATTTGATTAATGAAGTGAATAGACCATTTTATTAATTAAATAACACCAGTTATGCGCAACTTTTAACATTAAAATAGCTTCAGGAAAATATTTCTTTTAATATTAAAGTTAGATTCTTTATCAAACTTGTACAAAGTTACCCCATTTTATGCTGTCAAATCAAGCACAAAATTTTACGCTGCCAAAAAACTTTTACCAAGCACAAAAAACCAAACAAAAAACACGAGAAGGAAAAAATCACAATATGCATAATATATGGTTTTATAAATATGGAACATAATTTCTTCACAAAAATTTTAAATACCATTTCTTCAAGACAATATAAATACTTGGTTTAAATAGACAAAAGACTATACTAGCCTTTCTTTTTTTTTTTTTTTTAAAAAAAAGGGAAGTATAACTTTTCTTAAATTAAAAAGGTAACCTTTTTTAAAAAAGTTTTTTTTTAAATAAACAACTCAAACTAACTGATCAAGGTGCTTGATTAACAATAAAAAAAGATATGAGAGTGAAGTTCATTAAAATTACGTGTTTTTTGTCATATGTCAAATATTTTTTGTTGCTCCATGGAATTGTTAGGTATGTGCAAAAATGTAAAATAAAAATTTATGAAGATACACGAATATTCATAACGAATACGGAGATTATCTGAATATTAATAAAACTAATAGAGAGATTATCTGGATATTAATATGAAGATTTTCTGAATATTAATATTGATTAATTTATTGGAGATTTGCTGAATATTAATAGAGTGTAATATTAATAATATATAACGTTTTCTGTATGCTGTTATACTTCACGGTTTTTATGTCACTGTGCTTTGAACTATGTTTATTATAACATAGAAATTCTTCTGAAAATTCAAAATACTGAAAAATATAATCATCATTTCAACAGTAATATTTTGTAATTTTTTATTATTGTGATGATATTATTTGTTGGCGTTTCTTAAAAGAAAAAATCAAATTAGTAAGACCTTATATAGCAATATATCGACATGAGTTCAGTTTTTAAGGCATTTTGCTTGATGTCAAGGCCTGTTATTATAAATAGCTAAAATCTATATTCAAATGAAATATTATATTAAACGTTACAAAAAAAAGACACCTTTTTATTATCTTTTTAAAAAAATTGGAGTTTATCAAGAGATTAAATAAAAATAAAGCTACCTTTTTATTATCTTTTTAAAAAAATTGGAGTTTATCAAGAGATTAAATAAAAAGCTACCTTTAAGCAGTGTAAAAGGTTTTGATCTCGTATTCCTGAAAAATTTATTTCTTCACCTCGTTGTATGGCTAACATTTTTGCATTTTGGTTTCGAATATGCTGGTAAGGTGTTTTCTTAAATACCATCATATATAGTATACATCCCAAACTCCAAACATCGGATTCACGAGATATCTATGATTAACATAAACATTCATTTAAGTTCAAAATCTGATATATGAGAAAATGAAATTTTAAAGTTAAATTATTTGAAAATACATGTTTATGTAATAGAATTTATAAAAACTAAAGTTAATGTTTATAAAAAGTCCTATAGAATTTCTATAAACTTTTGAAAGATTTAATCTATAGAAAATCTAATAGAATTTTTATAGAAACTGTATTATTTTCTATAAAAAATGCTATCAAAAATGTTTATTTCTATATAATTAAATATAAAAAGTCATATAAAGGTATATCTGGAAAAGTTTTGTTTATGATAGACATTGCTATCTTTAATTTCCAGTATCTTCTTTGGTACCACAAGGCTCTATGTTGTTCCTCACTTATCTTCACCCTAATAATTTTCCAAATAATTTTAAGTGGCCCTACTTGCTGATGGCACAACTATAAATTCCAGTCTTAATAAATTACTTAACTGGGGTAAAAATAAACAGCTTAGCTTTAAATTCAATTAATTTTTTAAAGAAAAAATAATTTATGATTTTTGTTTTGTATTGTTTTATAGAGAATATTTTACATTATACAAATGTATAAAAATTGAGACAAAATATTTTGAAAATTTTTAAAAAAATCATTTTTTATGAAGTAAAAATATAATTGGGGAATGGAAACTAGTTCAACTTTAATAACAATTAATTAAGATATTAAGGAAATCAAAACTAAATTAATTAAAAGTAAAATGAAAACTAATCTTATTAGAAGTTTACAAAATTCAAATCAAATACACAAAAGAAAAACTATTATTTAAAAAAATTTGAGTTGTTTAATGGTCAGAAGCAGGTCCATGGCATTTTTTTCTTGCAAAAAAACTCTTTACTAATTATGTATTTTTTGGGTAAACAAGATTGACAAACCCAGGACATTTTAAGTATGTAAACAAAAAAGTAAAAACACAACTTTGTGTATCTAAAATAAAAAAGTGTTTTACATTAGTTAACTAAACAGACATATTACATAACTACACAATAAGCACAAAAAGCAAAAAGATGTTTTGTTACTAATAAATTTTTGTAAAAAATATTAAGGTAAAAAATTTTGTTATTGAAGATCTTTTTCACTCTTGAATTTAATTGTTTTTTAATAACTTTTTAAATGTTTAAATGACTTAAAAAAATTTGAGAGGAATTTGTTGTCTAATAAATAATATTTAACATCTTCCATAACAACTTAGTTTTTGTTAAGAATTTCTAAAAAAAAAACTAATTTAAAAATTAGTTTGCAAACATAAAATTCAACCAAAACAAAAATTTAAATTAAGTTTAAATTACTTTTTTTTATAGCTAGTTTCTTGCTTGAGTGATTTCATTGCGATATTCAAAATTTTTATATTAAATAACATTTTATTTACAAATAAACAGGAGAAATAAATAAATTTTTTTAGATAAAATAGAAAGTACAACAAAGAAATTTTATCATATAAATTATTCAGTTAAGAAAACATTGACATAATAATATATTAAAATAGAGTTTGAAAAATTAGGTTTTCTAAAATATTTTTGAATATTTTCTTGAAAAGCTTGCATTTTTTCCTGAAATTTTTTTCAAGAAAAAATGCAAAAAAAATATAAAGGGTTTAAGTTTAAAAGTCTACTATCAAAGGCCTACTGTTATTATGGTACCTACCTAAGGTCTACTGTTAAGGTTATCAATTTGATGTGTTGATAAAAATTACAATTAATACTAACTAATTATAATTAACACTTAATTAATACTAATTAATTATAATTAACACTTAATTGATACTAATTAAATATAATTATTACTTAATTGATACTAATTAAATATAACTATCATTTAATTGATACTAACTAATTATAATTATCACTTAATTGATACTAATTAATTATAATTATCACTTAATTAATACTAATTAATTATAATTATCACTTAATTAATACTAATTAACTATAATTAACACTTAATACTAATTAATTATAATTAACACTTAATACTAATTAATTTTAATTAACACTTAATACTAATTAATACATATTAATTTGAATTAACACTTAATTAATAATAATTAGTTGTAATTAACACTTATCAATCAAAAATTTATTACATAAATGAAAGTAATTATAATAAAAAAATACATATAGTCAAACCTTAGCAGCGCCATTAACATGGTTGATGTCAGGATTAAGAGCCTCGGGTGGCATGTAATTTAATGTCCCCATCAGTAATTCTCTAGTTATACTTGTTTTATTTGCCTAAAAATAAAATAAAAATTTGAAATTCTTAAAATAATTTAAAACATTTTATATTCATTTATAAAACACAACTAACCTGAATCCCATTGGCTATCCCAAAGTCAATGAGCTTGAGTTTATCACCAACAAGCAAAAAATTTGCAGGTTTTAGGTCAGCATGTACAACACCAACACGATGAATTGCAAGGACTGCAGATAGCATTTGTTTCCAGAAATCTTTCAACTTTTCAATAGATAAAAATTTTTCAGTTCGAAGTATATTCCCAAGATCTGTATCACCTTTTTCCATTACAATTAATAACGAACTATTTGTATTTTCCCTATAAAAATAAATTCATATAAAAAATGAACATAAACATATAACAGGCGTAGAATACACAAATAAAAAAATACCAGTCAAAGATTCGTATAATATGAGGACTATCTTTGAACTTTTCCAACCATTTTATTTCACTTAAGTAAAGATCTAATGTACAGGAATCAAGTTCTTCGAAGTTCACTCTTTTTAAAGCAAATGTCTCGCCAGTTTCACTTTGTACTTGAAAAACCTAAGCAAAGTTTAGCAAATTAAGTAAAATTTAAAAAAAAAATTAAAATTCAGACAAAAAAAAAAATCTTACTTTGCAAGAACCACCTTTTCCTATAAACGAAATTCTTTTGTAGCATTTTCCATTTACAAAAAAATCTTTGCTAATAAGCTTCTTTTGTTCACCTGAAACTTCTTCTGCAAGTATTTTTTTCTTAGGAGATAGACTTGCAGACTTAAGTGAAATGTTGGATATTTGCTTTGGTATTTCGTTCTCTTTATTGTTGAGTTTATATATATCATTATTTTCTATTTTTAAAACTAAGTCTTTTTGAAGCTGATGTTCAATTGGAATACTTTCATTGAGCTTGAAACAAGATTCTGGCTGGTTATTGGCTATATTCAGAACTAAAGAAGACGAGGAAGAAGAAGAAACTATATCAAAATTACTATTTTCATGTAAAACTGATAATGGGGCTCTTTGATTGCAGTGATTCAAATTTTGAATAGATTCTTTAGTACAAACTAAATTAACATTTTTTGCATTTTCAGTAAATGTCTGTTCATTACAAACTAAACCACTGCAGGAAGAAGATACTATATCAAAATTACTATTTTCATGTAAAACTGGTAATGGGACTCTTTCATTGCAATGATCCAAATTTTGAATAGATTCTTTAGAACAAACTAAATTAACATTTTTTGCATCTTCAGTAAATGTCTGTTCATTACAAACTAAACCACTGCAGGAAGAAGATACTATATCAAAATTACTATTTTCATGTAAAACTGGTAATGGGACTCTTTCATTGCAATGATCCAAATTTTGAATAGTTTCTTTAGTACAAACTATATTTTTTTTTTTTGCATCTTCAGTAAGTGTCTGTTCATTACAAACTAAACCACTGCATGCAATAGAACGTCGCATTAGTAACTTGTTTTTTGAATGATTGACATTGTTATTTTTAAGTTCATTAGTTTCATGCGTAGCTATTCGGCATTCAGATGGTAAGCTTGAGTTTTCAGTCTGCTCAGAGCATTTTGTGTTTACTGTAATGGGTGCTTCGAAAACTAAATTATTAGTAGATTGGTTACAATTAAAAAGATCATATGGTGTACTCTCTATAATTTTAGCAGTTGTAGATTGAAATTCGAAAAGTTTTGATGAGTCTCTTTCAAAAAAAGGTGATAAACTTGGACCATGTCTTCTTGTATGCTTATGATCATCAGAACTCAATTTTGACAAGTCATGCCTTTTAAAATCATTGCATGAGCTATTGGTTCCTTTAATCAAAGCAGAGGTTGATTGTGTTTTTTGTACTGACCTAACTGGTAATCGAGTAGGAAATGAAGATAAACTTTTAGACGAATAAAATAAATGTGAATCTAAAATGATTGATTAAGAAATTTTCATTTTAAATAAAATATAAAATAAATTATTTTATAAGTAATATCGTTCTATTACTATATATTATATTTATTTATATCTATTTATTAACTATATATTATTCAGAAATCAATAAATAAAAATACTTTAAGAATATTGGAGATAAGCATTAAGCTTCTCTTTGAAGACAATGATTGATTAAATTTGTTCTAATAGGCCATAGCCTGTTTAAAAAAAATTGATCATCCACAAAAGAATTATTTTTCTATTCAATAAAAGTCTTAAAATAAAATTCAAAAATCTATTCAATTAACTCTAAATTATGAGAGATTTTCCATTGCTCATTCACTTTTTTTTCAAATTGTTGTTATTACAGCGTACTTCTAAATGCATTCAATTGTAATAAAGTCATATAATGTTTATTAAGTAAATTTTTTATTGAAGGAATTATTCTGTATTTTTAGAATGTCAGACTATATAAACAGTAACCAATGCATTGCAAACTTAAAATGGAGTCTATAGCAAAGATACAGCTTTCATCATAAGCCTGAGTTGCAAAAAACAGCCAAGTATTTGATTTGCTGACAATAGGTAGCTATTGTCACCAAATCTATATTTAACTCATACCTTTACTTTTAGATTATCTAATACCATAACTCCAAGATCTTACTGTACTTTAATAATTGTACTTTGGTCTATATGACCCATCTGCCTGCTCCTTTATATGAACCTGTAATATAATTTTATTCAGTTGACCAACATGCATTATTTACACTTACAAATATCAAAATGCATCAGCTTTGTAAATTACCACTAAACTGCTCAGCCAATATTAGCCAACAATGTGACAATGTTTGTTCTCATTTAATTGTCCAGCTTTTTTTTTAAATTACGGTCGCTATTAGTCCAGTTTTTTTTTTTAAATGGTCTCTAAATGTCCCGTGTTTTTGAAAAATATTGTATTTTTTTTATGAATAAATTAATAAAAGTATTTTACTATTTTTAACACTATTAAATATTAAAAAATGTTATTATTCAAGTTTAAGAATATATAGTCATACTATATAAACAAAAAATTTTAAAGTATATTCACTTTTTGTTTAACAATTGGCAAAGCATGGAGCTGCACAAAATCCTACATCACATACACACATTCATATCTTGAATCTTTTCGAATTTTGTGTTTGTAACATACTGCATACCTTCTTGAGCATTAGTTTTTCATTATCAATTTCATTAATTGTTCATCAAATATATCTTTTCGTTAATCATTCATCAAATATCTTCGTAAGTAAATATTCGCTTTTTAATAATGATTTTTGCACTGAAAGAACTTCCTTATCTACCATATAAACACTTGTAAAAGTTAATTATTGAAGTAAAAGTTCTGTAATTATGTAGTAATAAATTTTGTGACGTTTAAATGTATAATTACTGATGAACAAGAAGGAAATAGGAGAAGATGCTTAAAACCATAAAATAACGGCATGGACATTTAAGAACCACTTTTAGTTTGCATAATATTATGGCATTTGGAAACCACTTTCACTTTCAGTTTGCATAATAACACAGCATGGACTGTTTAAGGGTTAACAAAGATAAAATGAACACTTTATTTTAACCATAGTTAATAAATGAAGCATTAAAAAAATATTTTTTTTTTTATCATCTAGAAAGCAATTTTTACTCAGAACACATAATATTAATATCAAATTAATTAATTTATATAAATATATATATATATATATATATATATATATATATATATATATATATATATATATATAAACAATATTCTTAAGTTGTAAAAATTACATTTTTAAGAACATATCCGTAAAAAAGTCTATTTACAACATCATAAGTCTATTTGGCGTTAACGTTTTTAAAAATTTCATTTATTTTTGACATTTATTTCTTGCCTTTTCCTTTGCCAATATCCTTTTTAACATGACTAAGTAGCTATTTTCAAAGCCAAAAATGTGTTTTAAAAACACGTTAGCATGAATAACAATTTTAATATCTTAATAGTTTGAATATTCTATAGTTATAATAAAGACATTTAGATAAAATAAATACTGAGATATTGTATTTACTAATAACTAAATAGTGAATTTTTTTTTAATGATATTATTAATGATAAAATAAATAATGAATTAAAAAACTTCTTTAAAGATATTCTTTGTTATTAATGAACATTTAATTCTGTTATGATTATGAACATCTACAGACGAGCGCACAAAAAGCAAAAAATTAAATTCATTCTAAGCTAATGTTTTTTACCAATGTTGCTTGGACTTGAGACAGCGCTAAACCTCGATCTTCTTGATATTGAACCAGAACTATAATTGCTGAGCCACGGTTGCACACTCTGATCAGATACTTATAAAACTCTTATTTTTTTTAAAAAGTATTAAAAAACCAGGTTAGAACTGGATATCCAATTTTTTAATAATTCTTGATACAAATCCGAATTTATAGAAAAATACAGATCAGATAATCAGTCTGCTTTTTTCAGATCAAATTTTAAGATTTTATATATTAGATATACTGGGATATTTTTGCTCACCCCTATGTAGCAGTACATGCAACTGTGTAATTGCTCACCCCTATGTAGCAGTACATGCAACTGTGTAATTGCTCACCCCTATGTAGCAGTACATGCAACTGTGTAATATTAATTGTGTGCAATTAAACTTGTAGCTTTTATTATTTATTCATTTAATTATATTACGAAAATAAAAAATTGAATAATAATTAATGTTGTAAACAATAATACATTTGTTTAAATTTATTTAATTTTTATATTATTTAATTAGTAAACTTGGTTTGATAAAAACCTTGATTCTCTGGAGAAGCTTTAGATGTGGTAAAAGTAGCTGTATCTGTCATATCACATAACGCTTCATCCCATGGATCATTAATCCCCTCAAATAAATTTGCATTATTGTTTTTTATGTTTCGATATGCTTGAGTCAAAAGAACCTTTGGTATTCGACCATCACATTTTCCCTTAACAATAATATTTCGAGCATTATCTTTATTGTGTCTATATTCAAATTGAGCATAGTAAACACAAACTACAGCACATTCATCATCTAAAGAATTCACATTAAGAAATGTTTTTCGGGCAATTTCTGGAGCAATATCACTAAAAAATAAAATAAATAAACTGAATGAAGTAGAAAAACAAATTTTTTATAGGTATAATGTGTTATAATATAATGTATGTATAATAACATGTAAATTTTATTACTTTTAAAACAATATTTTTTATTATTGGAAGGCATTTTTTGTTGCTCGTATTTTATTGATTTGAATCTAAAATGTTAATAGAATGAAGAATAGACTCCTTTCAAGACCTCATTGAAAGGAACAAATAGAACATCAAAGGATTTCAAGCAAAAATTTTTACTAAATGAGGATGGCAAACAAACCTCTTCCTACCCACCTAAATGCCATCATTTTTTATTCAAAATAATTCGAAAAAAGCATATTGCAACAAAAGCTCTTTTAATTAAGATTCTATTCTATTGAAAAAAGCTTTGCTTTAAAGTCCTCGATGTTCTACTTGTACTGTTTGACGAGAACTAGAAAGACTTAAACGTTCTATTAACATTTTAGATTCAAATCAATAAAATTAAAGCAACAACAAAATGCCTTCCAATAATAGAAAATATTATTTTAAAAGTAATATAATGAAATCAAATCAAAAAAGATTTTCTTATAATTTAAGAAACCCCAAGAAACATCGAGAGTGCAAACTATTTGTAAAAAAATGTTGGTTTTTGTATTTGTAAACTAACTTTTTTATTTATAAATTAAAAAATGTATACATATATAAAAGTTTATGTAAACTATATATTCCTTTTTTAGGTATTAAGAAATAGATGTTTTTTTTAATAAGAATTTGTCTATAAGAACTAGTAGTAAAAGTCTAAAAATCTTAAGAAACATTTAAGTTACTTTTCAATAAGAAACTTATTTTATAAAGAGTTCAAGGTATATTACCTAAATTTTCACCTACATATTACATCAACATAAGACAAAGTTAAATAGCATTATCTACAATGAAGAGCAATACTTAAATTGAGTATTAATTTTGCACACAAATGGAATTCCAGGTTAGGTTAATATTTCTGACCAAGAAATAGTGTGCAATCTCATGCCAAGAACAGTGTGTGTACTAAAATGATAAAACTCAACCTGAGCACCGTTTTTTAAATGTTTTGAGAACATTCCAAAAATGTATAAAAAAAAAGGTTAACTTAACAAACAAGAGACATCACAAATAAAAACGTACTAAAAAAAAGAAAGAAATCTTAAAAAACAAAAAACAAAAAAAAAAAAAAAAAAAGATAAACACAACTAAAACATAACAATACGATGCTCTTTTATTTAAAGTGATAACTTTAAATGATGGTTTAATAAGTAAACAAATGCTATTCAATTTATTATAGCATTTAATATAATTGATTATATTTACATACTTATGTTATATTTTAATGAGGTTCTAATAAAACAAAAGCTAGCTGAATTATTTAATTAAAAAAAAAAAAGTCAATTTTTTTAAAAATTGTTTCATGCTTTTTTAGTTAACAAAGTTTTTATAAAAAAAATTCAAAACAACTTTCTGTATAAAAATAAACAAAAGAAAAAAAATCAAATCACTCAGTTTCAATGGAAATAATAAAATATACTTTTCTTTTAGCAATGTTAAGGGATCCCCAAGTGATGAGACAAAATGTGTATATACTTAAAAATATGTTTAAAAAAAAAGTTTGAGTTTAATTTTTTTGATTTAAACTAAATAAAAAAATGCTTATCAATAAAATTAAAAAAAATGTTGTTTTAGTTGAAGCTTTCCTTCTCCGTTTTTTTACAGAGACTTTATAATATATGCCGTAATCTGCAGACTGCTAGAGTGCATTTCCAAAAAATCACGCATGGAAACTTATATATGTTTTTTATCTATTATTTTGATAATAATAAAACTAGTGATCTCTAATTTACTCTCATTTAACTCTAATTTATTTAAATATTTTGTAAACAAAGAATGGTATATGTTAGTAATGTCATCAAAGAATAATTTAAGCTTGAAGCAGAATCATGCACGGAACAGAAAAATACAAATTTTAGTTACTAGATAAATAAACTTTCATTCCACGGAAGATATAAATTTCAGCAGTATACTTTTTTTTATATACTATTATTTACTATTTAAGTGAAATATTATATCTCTACAACTCATATTTAATATATTTTCAATAAAAAATAGTAGTCAAATATTTCTAGCTGGAATATAGCCTTTACAGAATGTTTGTATTTTTTTCAAACTATTGTGACAGTAACACACACACACACACACAAAATGATAAAAATTTACATAATTAAGCATTAAGGTAACCTAAAGTATAAAAAAAAATACTTTTTTTATAAGTTAAAAAAAAATCATAATAGAATGCATATTGCCATATGTCCCAGCTTTTAATTGTAAAAGTATAGAAAAATAACAAATCACACACAGAAATGAAAATGTATATAATCTATTTGCGCACGTGAGTTTAATTCATAACAGTTTCAGTATATGACCCCATTGTGAATTTATTTATTTTAAGATATCTAAGTTGTTGTTTTTACCTAAATAAGCTATAATTAACAACAATATAATGTAATGTAACTATAAATAAACAACAATATTAGTTTAAAAAAAAAAAAAACTATTTTGAATAAAACAATTAAAATTAAAAAACATAGTTTCCAATGGAGGATTTGAACCTGTTATTTAGACAGCCACACCTCAAAATTAGAGCAACAGAACATCCTCTGCACTATACTAATATAATATCTACTAGAAAAAATTAATGTATTTAATTATATTCAATACGATCAACAAATTAAACAAAGCAAATATATAAATTTACATATTTTCAAAAAACTCTTATCTTTATCTTTTATAAAAGTTATATTAATTTAAAAATAATCCTGACAATTGATGAACCAAATATATTGTTTTACTTTTAATTGTATTAAAAATGTTTTTTAGGATTTAATGGAAAATTATACAAATAATTTTCTGATTGTCAGACAAAAAATGCTTTGATATCTTAAAAACAATCTACAATGATGTCATTAGTAAGTGACCAGGGCCCCGGCTAAAAATGAGACTTTTTGCAAATCCGGCCCCAGCCCCGGCAAAATTATAAGATTTAGCAGGGGTTGATAGCCGGGGCTAGAAAAAAAATTTTAACGCTTGATATTTTATAATTTTATGATAACATTTACTTTTCATTTAATTCTGGTATACATTTATATATTTTTAAACTTTAATTTACTTCCAACAAGATTGCAAGTAACCACTATTAAGTTATGAGTTACTTTAAAATAGAGAATAAGTTATACTAGGAAACGTATAACTGAAGACTTAAAAAGTTGTATAAAAAAGGAAAAAATGAAGATGGGTAAGAATTATAAGGTTTTTTTTGATGTTCAAGGAAAAAAAACTGTATTAATAAAAGTTTTATTAGCATGAAGAGACATATACAGTAAAAGGATGCAACTTTTTGAATAAATAGCTGTGCAAGAATGAGTTTTGGTTTATCATTATAGAGATGATAGCTTGTTTGAGCATTGACCATAATTGTATTTGTAGAAAAAAGAAAGAAATGCAACCTTTATTATTAACACCCCTCAATATAAACTCAAATTTACAAATTCAAAATGACATAATATCACTATTAATCACAACAAATTTATTTTTTATAAAGTTTCTAAATAATGCAAAATTTGTATTCAATAAAATTAGAATTTTCTATGGGATGAGAAAAGCTAGGCAGCAATGTGTAAATTACTGAACTGTAAGAAGATTTTAAAAATTGGTGGTGGTTCAACAAAGGTCTTTTTATGCATATCTTATTGCTGCATAATGTGAAGGTCAAAAGTTCAGCCAAACCTAATATTACTAGACTATTATTGCTTATTTTTTTCTCCCAGCAATTTAAAGTGCCATCATTTAACAAATATATTTTTTGCTAAAAATGTATTTTTTTAATTAAAGTTATTATTTTGCAGATATTATACTATATCTTGTTATGATTCCAGGATCAACAATCCTGGGAATGATCAATTTTGGTCCCAAAAACCTTGAATTGAAAAACACATCCAGGATTGTAATCTCTTCATGGGAATAAAAGCTGGATGGCAAAAACTTAAAAATGAGACATGAATAATAAAAAATGCACGAGCAAAAAAAACTGCTTGAATGAAGAATTTAGAAAAAATTATTGTCAACACAAAAAAGCAGCATTCCATTAAAGTCACACCAGCAATTAAAGAAAAACATGGAACGAATGATAACTTGAAAACAAAAGGCGGTGTGCATCAGGGTTCTGTGCTTAGTCATTTGTCTATTACTGCTGTATAGAAAGCTCCATAAAGAATTTATTTTAGGATTTCAGTGTTAAAAAGATAAAATGGACACAAAAGAGCTCAGGATAAATACATACATACAATACAGGATAAAGACAAAAATTATGACAAAAGTAAATTCAAAATTTAAAGAGTCAAAATACAGGAACGTGGACATGTGGAGTGTATAGGAAAAGAATTATAACAAATTGAATTTTTTCTATAGTTTGTATGCAATTGGTTTTCAAGAGATGTAGCAGTAGGGTCAGTTCATTATATTTAAACCAATTTGAAGAAATCTTTGTGGGATAGATCTCTGATTTTCTTGATTTTTACATATAATTATGTGCATTATGTAAGTTAAATTTGAAATTTCAGACTTTCAAGCGCAACAGTTTAGAAATTATAGCTTAATAAATACGGAATAGTGCCCCCCCTCCTAAATTTATATATGGTTAAAATAGACTACTTTAAAACTTTTTTCTCGCTTTCAAAGAGTGTCTCATTTTTTCTAGAACTATTTTCTGGGTAGTTCTCTCTTTAAAAAAGTGATTTTTATTAACTTGTACCATATTAAAGAAAAATTATGACCTCCTCAACTTGGGAAAAAGTTGGAAAATTGTTAAATTATGCAAAAATAAAGTTAATGGTAGTATTTTTCTATTCATTCACAAGTCTTTACAGGTAAGTTTTTTACTCAATTATATCTAAAAGTATATTTCCCATTTGCTTAAGTCTAATTTTCAGCCATTTTGAGATGCTTGTAAATTTTTCTAACACTTTGTTTTGATCTAAGATTACCAGCACATAAGACTGTTAGACCCAACTATCTAAAAAATACAAGCATTACAAATTTGTCATGTTCACACCAAAAATACCAGCATTTTAAAATAACCTCATTTTTAATTATCAACAGTTGAATGCATTATTGGAAGCAAGTGGCCCTCTAACCTGTCTATTGGCCTGTGTGAAGCGTACAATCAATTATAAGTCATTTCTTAACAAAAGAAAAAGATAAGGTTAATTACTGCTCCTTGATCTGGTCTTAATAGTAGATAGGGGCACAAATAAAGTGGAATTACCTATTTAGAGAGCTTTATTATTGTTTAAATGTACTTTAAAAATATCTAAATTAATTTTAGATTGAAAGCATTTTTTCTTTAAATTCAGGTGAATTAGCTCTAATAAATCACTGATTAAATTGCTAATAATTCAGTACACAAGTAATAAAGATTTATGTAACAAAAAAACATTATTAACTAACATATTACAGATTTTAATCTTATGGAAAACAAATAAAAACAATGAGAAAATAATTATTTTATGTTTACATGTTTTTTGTCATGTCCTGTTTTTGTAGGTTAACTCATGTATATGTAAATTTTCATTAATAGTTTTAACATTGAAAATAAATTGAAACTCATTTATGAAACCCTTCAGAACCTGAAATGGATAAAAGAATCATAGTCGATGATATAGATGAGATTGACATCATTTGCCCTTTTAAAGCCACAACATTGTATATTTGCTGGAAAATCTGACACACAGTCTAAGTTTGAATATAGCATCAAAACATGAATCTTATGGTAAAAGACATGAAAAAATGAAATAAAGTCAAAAGATCTGATGGCTATTAACTGTATATTCATTAAAAAAAAAAACATGTATGTTTCATGTTAGAAAATGAAGCATGTATCTTTCAATGACACATGCAGGTGTGAGAAGTGAAAAAAATTGAAAAAGAATTAAATGACCTGTCAGGAGATTTATCTAATCAAATAACTAACAAACAATGGTTGAAAACTGATAGATGCTCCTTAAAAACGTTAGTTAAAAGCCCTGATGAATTTTAAGAAGAGTTAGCATACAACTTATACGAACTCACAAAACATCATTATATTAACAAAGCCCATACATACTTTTTAAAGCAGCTCAAAGAAAACCTGAATTCAAATGAATATATTATGCAATCATAATTAATAATTATGCAAATTATTTTAATTATGCAAATAGATTTTACTGAAAATTTATTATTTGTAATTATGGATGAAGTTCATCTTATGATTCCAAAAATCAGGTAATTCTTCATTCATTTCTAGGGATAGGTTTCCTTTTAAAGACCTTGCATTATATATGTGAGGCCTTTAAAAGTAAAGTTTATTGTGTTATATTTGACAACCTGTTTCACAATACATCTGATGGAGTTGGTGGTACTGGTTTAAAAGTTATTGATAAACTGTCCTTTTAAAAGCTGATTGAAAATCTGCCTTTGAAGATTTGGACACCAAAGAACATATTTTTAGTTGCAAAAAATTGTGAAAACATCAGGTATGTAGCATTTTATTGTCTAAGTTTATGTGCATTAGTTTTTTTTTAATAATTAATGTTTTGTATCCTATATTATAATAGTCTTTTAATTAAAAATAATTAAAATGACTTATATCATTCTTTGTTATAAGTCAATCCTGATTTTTTTAAAGGAAATTGTATAAAAAATAGTTCATTAAAACAAGATCTTACTAAATACATTTTTAAAATTATGTCTTTAGATTTAAATTTATTTTTAGATTTCTTTGTATATCTAAAACTGCTGCTGTTAAATACACATGAAGTACTTGCTAAATGATTTGATAATATTCAAAGGAACAAAGGAATTTGAGCTGTCAAAGGAACTATTTAAAAGAACTTTTCATTATTTCTCACTTCATGCTGTTTAAAAGAATAATGATTTTCATTATTTCTCACTTCATGCTGTTTAAAACATTAATGAGAAATAAATTTTTTATTTTTCATGTGCTGTAAGATACTCACACTAAAGTCAATGAATATTGAAATCAATACTCATTAAAGTGCTAATTCTTAAATGTGATTCTGTTTGTGTCAGCTGCTTACAAAATGCTGATGATTATTTCAAGTAACACCAGAAATCCATTGGTATCCCGTTAGTGAAAATATTGTCACGTTACATGAGCTTAAGCTCAAAAATACAAGATAGTTTTACTTTTATCTTATTAAAAAAAAGATTTTAAAAATGATCATATATTAATCATTTTTAATAATCAACTAATTATCAATTATAAAGTAAAAACCAAACCTATAATACAAGTTTTTTGTAACAAGTTTTGATATTTTTCTTTCAGAATTTTTTTTTAATAATTATAAGTTTTTTAATACCCTTTATATATTACAGAAGTTTTAAAAAACAGATCAACATTATTTTGGAAGATATAATTTGTTTTTGACTTTGAGATACATTACTCTTAAATTATGTAAATTATGTTTCAGGTGTCACATTTAAACAATAATGAAGGTCTCTAAATAGTCAATTCCCTTTTGTTTGTACCCCAATCTACTATAAAGACCAGATCAAGGAGAGGCAATTAACCATATTTTTTTTTTAAGAAATGACTTATAATTGGTTATAATTGGCCTATAGACAGGTTAAAGGGGCACTTGCTTCCAATAATGCATTCAACCACTGATAATTAAAAATAAGTTTATTTTAAAAAGCAGGCATTTTTGGTATGAACATGACAAGTTTGTAATGCTTGCATTTTTAGATAGTTGGGTCTAATAGTCTTATATGCTGGTAATCTTAGATCAAAACAAAGAAAAATTTACAAGCATCTCAAAAGGCTTGAAAATTATACTTTTTTAACAAATAGGCAATATACTTTTAGATATACTTGATTTCCTAACTGCAACAAATTGCTTACATTTTTCAAATTTATTACAGACAGGAGTAACTAATCAGACAAATTACCTGTAAAGGCTTGTAAATGAATAGAAAAATACTTTTGTTAACTTTATTTTAGCAGAAAATAGTTCTAGATAAAATAAGACACTTGTTGAAAGTGAGAAAAAATTTATAAGGTTTTAAAGAAGTCTATTTTAACCATTTGTAAATCGAGGGTGACCACTGTGTTGTGTTTATAAGGCTATAACTTCTAAACAATTGCACTTGGAAGTCTGAAATTTCAAATTTAACCTATCTACAAAATACACAGATAATATGTAAAAATTAAGAAAACCTGAGATGGTATCCCACAGGCCATTGCACAGTGGGCCAGGTAGTGGACAAAACCTAAAAAATAAATATTTATTATATTCAAAACCATATAATAAAATATATTTGTAATATTCTCATTTAAAGTTTTGAAAATTGTTTTGAGTATAATAGTATCTTTTAAAACCACAAAAATTAGTTGCGGTTTCATGTATAATGAAATAAATCTTTTTTCTAAAAAAGTGTGAAATTTTTAACAGAACAAAAAGAGTCTAACAATATTTTAATATTTTATATAGCCATAAATTACTTCATGCAATAAAATTGAAACTAAGAAGTGAGTTTAAGTACAAAACTGGCAAAATATTTCTGAAATTTGAAATAAAAACCCCATTAAACCTGCTTAGATATATTCACCTGATGAAACTTTATCATTAACTATTAATGGTGATATATCAAAATCAACATACCAGCTTCTAAGAAATGGTTCTGAAAAAATGACTGCCACATATCCTTTATATAAGATCTTTATATGCTAAATGCTATCCCAAGAACATTCAAATAGATGGCTAGTCAGTACAAATACCGCTAAAAGATCTACTAAAGCACACTCTTAAAAAGCTATGTGATATACAAACTACTGTGCTAATCACAATGCTAAGGAATTAACTAAACTGACGTTTAGATGCAAGACTTATTTTGATGGTGCTACAGGGTATAGTGTTTACAAACAGGTAAGTTAAAATGAAGATAGTGACGAATGAAGAGCGCCTTGCTTATTTGTAGACTTTATAATAATAAAAACGTTGTAATATCATTCACCCAGAATCTGCGGCTAATAGATTAAAAATAAAGATAATATATTATTATATATAGAGATGATAAATAATCTACAGACTTATTCAAAACGTCGTAAACATGTAATAATATCAATAATAGAGATTGAAATCTACATATTTTAAATCTATTATATAATAATATCAATAATAGAGTTTCAAATCTAATGATAAATTTCCATTTTTTCTGAAGTGTGCATTTTTATTTTTAAAGTTTGTTGCATCAATTTTTATTTTAAGTTTATTCCACCAGAAGAGTTTGTTATTCAGTTTCACGATTTGAAGAAGTTATATGACTTGAAATTTAAAAAATTTAAATCAGCATTTTTAAAGTTTTATAAAGTTTGTTAAATAATTTTTAGTATTAGCAACTACTTAACTAAAATTTATAATAAAAGTAAATATCTTAATAAAAAGTGATTCTTTGGACATATAAAGGGTTTAAGTAAAAAAAAAAGATCAAAATAATTTTGTCCACCATGTCTAATATCTGGCCCACTGTGCATTTGTTGAAATAACATCACGAACTATTATGCACAAGGTGCTAGTAATACAGTTGAGTTTGAGCGTAGAAAATGCAATTTTAATGAATACAGATTAAAAGCCAAGAAAAAGATTGAAATATTGGTAAAAAGCCTTGTTAGAGTTAAACTTGTTAAAAAAAAAATCACAAAAACAAGATTGCTAAAACAATTATTTTGATAATGAGGATGTTCCTTTAAATATCCATTGAAATAATTATTATATTTCAGATATACTGAGAAAAAATATATGCAACAGTAAGTTGATAATACTTTGCAATGCAGTAATACAAAAAAAAAATCATATAGATATATAAAATCATATAAACTTATAAATTGATATTTATCAAAATTATATAAAAATTGAATATAAAGTAGCTTTGAGTATAAATATCTGTAGCATAAAATGTATTATAATGTTTAAGAATAATCTAAAAAAGTAAAAAAAAAACTTACCTTTAAAATATATTAAATTTTATTAAAACTATTTGTTATTCAATAAATCCAAAAAATAAACAATTAAATCATGCATTTTAATGTTATATAATATTCAAATCATACTGTGTATTTAATTAAATGTATATTACTATGTATGAATATATCTTATTTAACTTAGGTGATTTGTGGGATTAAATGATAACCACTCTAACTTTACGTAACAACGCTATTGTGGGACTCATTTAGCTATAGCTTATAGCTTTAGTGATATATTTAATGTGTAAGCTATGAATGCTACAATACTAATACAAATGAAGTAGTACAATTATAGCCAACATATTTTTTTAAATAAGCGTATAGGTGAATAGATGGATAGATGAACTATAATCCATTATAACATTTTACCTTTGAAGATTAGCAAAACCAACAAGCAACTTCTTGAAACTTTTTGATTTATTTTGGGATATATTACTAAATGCGGCTAAATATAAACTTTGTAAAATATCACGATCACATTTCTTTTTAACTTGATCAATAAAACAAAGCCAGTCAGTATCTTTACTTCCATTTTCAATTATTTTTTTAATTTGAAACTTAATGTCCATATTTCATTTATACTGCTGCTGTAAAAATAATAAAAATAAAAACAGAAATGAATTTATTTGTTTTTAAAAAAGTATTTTTGTAATTTCAAAAATATATAAATTTAATAAAATTTTGATAGACATATATTGCAATTATAAAAAACACATACAAATTTATTACACATGTGTTTACAACAGTTCATACAGATGTAAACATTTTTTATTTGAAAATAGTGCCGTTATTTATAATGAGCCGCCAAAAAAATTTTCCGTATGAAAGGTCTGCGTCCAAACAAACAATACGATCACTCAGATCATCTATAAAAAAACAAAAAGATAAATAAATTTAATAAACAGAACAATAAAAGAATAATAAAAAGAAAACAATATTATATTATTCAATACAATGAGTTATTATAATTGTTAATAAAAGTTCTGGTCGAGTTTATGTTGTTCAGGTTAGTGGCAATTTTCGTTTTCAAATTACTTGATGCTTTCGATCATCGTATCGTTGCGTCAAACACGATATTCTTGTCCTCTTTTGATTTTTTTGTCTTCTTTTTCTTTATTAAGCCGATTTACTGACCAATTTTAGAAACAAAATTTAGAAAATCTTTCATTCCATTATAAAAACTTATTTTACTTCGTGGATTTTACGAAGGTCGACCAACATTGTATAAGAAAATGTACAGAAATGCTAATATTTATTATTATTTAAGACTTATTTATTACTAATACTTGTTATTTTGATATTTAATATTTATTGGCAATAAAACTTTCTACACGTAAAAATGCCCCCCCCCCCCCAACCACCCACCCCCACATCCCCAAGAAGGTAATTTTCGAGTTATAGTCGGTTTTTTGAAGAACGTAGACGGCTTGTTTGTATTTAAAGCAAAAAAGACTTTCTGCACAGCAAACAAACATATTAAAACTTTGTGTATAGAAATTCTAAATAAAACTGGTAAGCCTTTTTTAATCTCCGTAAGCAAATTAACTTTCGTTATAGCCTTAGAACCATTATACTACAAATGGGTATTCAGAATATGCATACTTCTTCCCAGGTGATTTAAACTTGGATACAAAATGTTTGAATTACGAAAAGTTTTTGAATACAGAAAACTTTTTTAATTTATTATTTAAATTTAACATTATACTAACCATTTTTAAGATGACGCGTATTACAAAAACTACTTCCTCCGCAATGGGTAATATTTTAACTAATAATTTTTAAATTCATTTTGAATCAGGTATTTTTATTACAGATTTCTCAGATCATTTTCATATCAATCATATTGTGCACGGAACTTTATCTAATAACGACAATAAAAAAAATATATGTTACTAAAGAAATCTCTGTTTTAAAAGCCTATATAAACTTAAACAGACGCTGTGCGAAGAGCGACGGGAATGAGTGCGTTTGACAATTCCTTGAATACTTTTCAAAACATTTATCACGATGTCTACCCAAATTTAACCACTGAGATAAAATAAAAAAACAATTTAAAAATCTTGACTCTCTTGCAGCTTACATTGTTCAGTCAACTACAGCGTCTGATAAATACTTGGGAGAGAAACCCGCAACTAGCATATGTAACGAAAAAACAAATAAACACGAATTTAACAAAGCATAGTTCGAACTAAAGTGTAACAAGCCATGTGGATATGACAATATTTTTTCTTTGTTGTGAATAGTAAGTAGAATAGTAAGTATATTTTATTTAATATTATTTTCATTTGGTATTTTTCCTAATAAATTAAAATCAGGCAAAACTCACCCAGTTTTATAAAAAGTGATTCTTTGCATTTGTTTGTTCTTCTGTGTACAAATCCCATTGATTGTTCTTGCAATTCTGTTAATTGTTCTTGCAAATTCCATTAATTGTTTTTCTGTTTGCAAATTCCGTCCCATATCACTACTCCAAGTCTTTTAAAAAATATTTAAAAGGGTAATTTTTAATAGAATTTATGATTACATGACATTAAATACGCTTTTAAACAAAAAAGCGATACTGAGCATGCTATTATTGAATTTGCCAATAAATTATTTATGACCTTTGATAAAGGTGAACAAGTATTAGAAGTATTTATTGATCTCTCTAAGGCATACGATACTGTTGATCTCGGAATTCTACTTTCAAAGTTAAAGCATTACGGCATTAAATGCCTAATATATAAGTGGGTTAAAGATTATCTTTTTAACAGAAAACAGTATGTTGTCCTGGAGGAGCCAGAAGCTCTTGATATTGTATGCATAGTCACACGGGGATCAATCTTGGAACCTTTATTATTTTTAATATATATTAATGATATGAATAAAGCTACTCATAAAATATCATCAATTATGTATGCAGACAATACAAATTTATTCTATTACTACTCCGTCGTAAAAAATATTGTTCGGAATAATGAACACTGAACTAGAAAGAATTAACCACTCAGAGGGCAGGCGTTGTCCGGAGGTCTCCGTATGACAACTCCTGGACGTCCAGACGTCCCCAGGACGACACATGCCCACTGGGCTATGGTTTATTGCTAATAAATTTTCATTAAATTGTGAAAAAACAAGTTTTACTCTTTTCCATAAAATAAGACAATCAATTGATTTTCAGTTAGTGTTGTAAAAACTGTCAATCAATCAAAATGAAATTTTTGTGATTAATATTTGATCAGAAACTATCATGGAGAAACCATATTAGTGTCAATAAAACAAAGATTCTGTTATATGTGTATTAAATAAATCTTGGGCCTTTTTTGGTTATATATAGAGCAAAATGCTTTACTTTTAGTCTTGTTTATTGTCATCTCTCCTACGCTAATATTATTTAAGCAAACATACACAAAACGAATTTTTTTTTTTTTTAGGTGCCCCCTAGAAGTCCTTACGGTCTTATCAAAGAGCACCACGGAAGAGCATTTAATAGGAAGTTTACGCCTCCTTTCCTACCGGTATCGCAGAACTTGCCTAGAGGTGGGGTTTGAACAACGGGTCTTACGTTTCTGAGGCAAATGCGCTACCACTGTGCCATGGCTGCTCTTAAAATTAATAAAACTACAGAGCTTTCAAAAACACGAATATAAAGCAATTAACAATTTACAGAGATTAGAAAACCCTTACCCTGTAAATGTAAATGAATTATATGAATGTCTTAGATATATCCAAACATAATTCGCACATTTTTATGTTTATACTTATGTTGACATAAGTATAAACATAATGGGGCTGTGCAAAAAATTGCGATGATTGGAGGCTGGGAACGAAAAAGATCTTAAACTTTAAACTCCCACCCAAAACGTGAGGAACAACAAGTTGATAAAATATTTTTTGTACTGTTCTCAACTCGACTTATATTTATCGATAAAATTCAAGCTTCAAAGTATTATCTATTAGCGTTCACAAATTATGATAAAATAAATTGAGGGAGTTTAAAATTTATGTGATCATAATTTTTGAACGTTATAAGATAATACTATGAAACTGAAAATTTATCGATGAATATAAGTCTAGTTAAGAATAGTAGTTTAGAAAAATATTTTATCAACTTGTTGCCCCTCGCGTTTGGGGTGGGGACGGTTGAAGATGAAGTTAAAGGGCTTTTTTGTTTCCAGCCTCCAATCATCGCAATTTTTGTCTCAACCTCATTATTTGACATAAGTATAAATATACAAATGTTTGAAGTTTGCTCCATGTTTGGAAGTATATCTCAAACATTAAAAAATCAAGCACACCTTAAGAGTACAAAATCAAAATACAAGACAAAATCAAGTAGGGAAGAGTTACCATAATTGGAGCAGCGCCTTAATTGGAACACTTGCATTTATTAAAAAAAAAAAAAAATTACGGCTATATTTTGCATTTTTCTAGTAAAACGCCTATTTTTCTACGTTTTGACGCATTTTGAAAGTTATTCCTTAAAAAATGCATGTGCATCATTGATTTGAAGTTTTTTTGTGTCATTTTTTTTCGGTGATCTATTTTTGTGTTCACGCTCTATTTATTGCGTTGGGTAAACTATACTGCTATAGGTTATACGGTTTTTTATGTTTAGTTCAATGGGATTAAAAATGCAAAATAACAATATAAACTTATCTTATAAGTTGCTGCAACTAAAGTTGCGAGCATGATGATGAAGTGATATAACAAAATTGTCTAAAGTTTTCTTGATTGGAACTATAAAGTTTTCCTTACTTAATCAGTAATAAAATTAAAGGGTTGTAGAAATATTTCAGGTGCAATTTAAAAATACTTAGTAACAACCATAAATCTTAAAAAGTTTGTCAGGATAATATTAACCTTATTTTAAGTTTTGAATGAACTGTATAAATTTTCACTGTAAAGATAAAAATCATTTTAAATCAGTTTTTGTTGATTTTACTGTTGTTTTTTTTTTAAAAAAAACAACCTGTTCTGATAAAGAAATCAAAGTGTTCCAATTTATAGAAACAACTGCCTTGATTGGAACAAAATGGTATCTTTGCAAAAACAAATTTATTTCCAATAACAGCGCAATCAGTCAAATTATGGTTAAAAGTATATTTGGGTTGTCTGTTTGTATTAATCAAATCATAAATGTTTTCATAGTTAAGCCATCTTTGGTTAATAAATATTTATTCCTTAAGTGTTCCAAATAAAGCAACTCTCCCCAACTACTTTAGACTAATTGCTAGTCTTTATCAATTTTAATTGTTTATATGCAAAATGTATTTGGCGAAAACTAATAAGAATGATTAAAAAGTATATATATTGTATATATATTTATATATTGTATATTAAAAAACAATAATCGTAATTATTATATTTTTTATTATATAATAAAAAAATTAAAAAATAAATAATAATAAAATATTAAAAAAATGAATCCATATGTCTGGATTTATGCGTATCTGCAAATAAATGTATGTATGCTACTTTTGGAGGTGTACCATCTCACGGCAGCGGTTTGGCGTTTTTGTCTGAAGGAGCGTAAACGCACCATCGTTTAGTAATCTGGCTTAATATACGGCGACACCATTGTGTGGCTCATTAGTTTCTTCTGCACAACCATTTGGATAATGTAGATGTGTATTTGGAAGTACACCAGTAAAAATATATTTTTATTATGTTCGATTATTAAGGTTTAATAATCGTACTCGACAAATAAGATTCTAACGATTATATCCGAAAAACAAGATTGAGTAGGCGCAAGACGATATATTTATTTTGAAAATTATTGACGTTTTTATCTACATTCTATTTTTAAACTATTGTCATTTTAGACAATTTTGCACTTTATTTCACTGCACCTATCCCTATTAAAGTCAGTCAATGTATGTATACTCCACTGCGTCTCTCCCTATTTAAGTCAGTAGGGGTATATATACTTCACTCCAGCTACTTATAAATCAGTTGGTTTATGTACGCATTGATCACTTTTTCTGCGAAACTTTGAAAAATAAATAATATTTACAGTTATGTATATAACTATTATTGTTGTTTATTTACATAACTTTTTTAGATTTAGAAGATGGTCCATAGGGTAATAGGGTCCATAATAAGGGTCCATAACTGTAAATAAACAACAATAACGGTTAACATAAAACTATTTAGAAATAAAACATTAAAATTAAAAAAAGAAATTTCCTTAACAAGGAGTTGAACTCTAACCCCTGCACAGTGAGCCAGAATTCACTTTTTTGGACAAAAGTAATAACTAATTAAATATTAGGTCTTTATTTACTAAATTTGGTATGAGTACTAATATGAGATCTGCGCTTCTAATGAAAGTGATATTTTTATAATTGGTTGCTATGGATACCTAATATTGTTTAGAAACAACCTATTTTTGGTAGATGTTGATGTTTTATGCGTGTTATATACATAATAATTAGTTTGTGCATTAATATTAGATTTGCTCTTCTTATGAGGGAATATTTATTATTTGGTTGCCATGGTTACCTAGTTTTATGGATACCTGATTTACATAGCAACAACCTATGTTAATAGATTTTTTACGAGCACTATATTCATTAAAATTAGCAATACCAATAGAAGGTCACTCTTTGTATAGAGTTAATAATTTTTTTAGTTTAGTAGCTATGGATATCTATGCTGCTTAACAACCAGGTACTTTCCTTGGTTACACTCAGGTAAATGAATTTTTGAATATATTTTTTATCGGATTTTCAACCGTTCCATTTTAAATAACTATTAAATATTTATGTAATTAATTTTAGGTAAAGATTCAGGTCTTTAATAATTAAAACAAAAAATATTGCAATAAAACATTGATAATTTGAAACACATTAACTATTTATAAAATATAAATACATGCATAAAACAAGAAATCATATTTTAGGGTAAGTCAACAGTCGGAGCCGGAAACAAATCACTAACGCCTTCCCATGGAACTGGAAGTAACTGGGAGAAGTGGTAGTGATGGTAGCGCTTTTTTGTCAACAGCAATATAACTCTCATTTAACTAATCAATGAACTTTTTTTCAAATACAGTATTATTATTGTATGCGATTCTCCATCTTTTTTTATATCCTTTGATGAATTCATTTAACTTATCACTGCTGATTCAAGACATATTCACTTTTAGTCTGCAACTTAAATAGCTTAGAAGTTGTTCATGAGCTTCAGAGTTAAAAATGCTTATATTATTTTCACGTAAAAATATGTGAATCTTCAATTTTGTGATCACCATGTCTGAAAATATTAACAATAAAATAAAAAATTGCTCAGCTTTCTTTTTTTAATTCGGCACATTTAAATAATAAAATAAAACTTTTATGTTATGCCAATTCTATTATTCATTTATTAAAATGACATTAGCATCCATAACTGTGGTAAAGTATTAACTTATAAATGTTAAAATGTAATAAAATAGCAACCAATACTTTTGTTATGCAAAAATAATTTAAGAAATTAGGTATCCATAGCAATCAATTAAAATTATGGCTTCCATAAGAAGTGTGAATCTCATTTTAATACAGGCATTTAATCTAGTGTACCTTGTACGAATAAAAAACTGTTAAAACAACGTTAATGTAAAAATAAGTTGTTACAATGTAAAATTTGGTACCATTTGCAACCAACTTGTAATCAATGTGTAGCTTGAATACGTCTGTCTACGTCCATTAAATCAAGTATTTTGGCTTCCTTACATGTTAAAGAACAGTTTATGACCATTTATTTACTGTCCTATCCCGTCCCAAAAAAGATGCATTTCATTTGGCACATTTAAGTAATAAAATTAAACTTTTGAGTTATACTTATTCTAATATTCATTTATTACACCTTAAAATAAATTAACATCAATAACTGTGGCTAAGTATTACCTTTTAGATGTTAAATTGTAATAAAATAGCAATCAATACTGTTGTTATGCAAAAATAGTTAAATATAACTGTGCAGTAAAGTAAACATAACCCAGTAAACACACTAACGTCTACTAAACGTCAAAACAACGTTTTCACAAAACGTTCAGATTTGGTCAATTATCCGTTTAGAATGAAATCCAGATTAACTTTTAGAACAAACGTCCATAAAACGTCAATATTCAAACGTATTTTAGACGTCTATTATAGGATTATTATACATATATAAAGCGTTTAGATTTTGTCTAATTTACATTTAAATCTAGTCTAATTAACGTATATAAAGCGTTTAGATTTAGTCTAAGTAAACGTATATTAAACTTGTCTGTTAGTTTCTTTGATTTAGTTAACGTAAATTTATTTTATTTAAGTTTTAAAACTAGTATCAGTTAAAATTACGTTATAACTTTTTAACTTTATATAAGTCATAAGAGCTCTATAGGTCGTGAAATTTATAAATAGGATATAGTTGTAAAAGTAATGAAATTTAAAAATAAAATATAGTTATAAAAGACCTGGTCTTATTTCTTATATTTTTTATAACTATTATAAAATGTTCATAAACTTATATAATATACTACTATACTATACTTTTATTTTATAAAGCTATTTATAAAGTTATAAACTTATATAAAACATTTGCATATAGTGGGGATTTAGATAATAAATGTTTGTGCACTATGCTTGTTTATGTTTCAATAATTAAAAAGAATTAAATGATCAAGTTTTTGGCTGTGAAAATATCATATTAAAAAATTTATATCAAATATTTTTTAAATATAATCTCAACAGAAAATAAAAGTTTACATTAAGATCAAAAAAGTTTACATTAAGTCAAAGGTTACTTATAAAATTAATACACTCATAAACAATTATTTTGGATCACTGGTTTATGCATTATCAAAAATCTTATTATAATACTGTCTACCACTTGTTTATCATGCACCTGTCTGTGCAACATCATCTTCTACATTCTTATCCTGATCGTCTGATTTCGTAACCTGATTTGTAACCGCAAAAAACTAGGGTGAAATAGTTCGCATTAATTTTAATTTCAATTAAAATAATTTAAATGTACATTCATAAATTAAAATTGGATTTTTATTAAACGTCGATCAAACGTTTAGAATAACAACTTATATTAGTCAATATTGTAAACGTTTGATTGACATTTAATAAACGTATAAGTTAAATGATTTTAAAGCGTAGATTTAAAACCTATAAATGTTTAAGTTTAATTAAGGTCGATTAAAGGTTTACAATATTGACTAATGTAAGTCGATATTCTTAACGTTAGATCGACGTTTAGTAAACGTATACATTATAAAGTTTGAAATACACATTTCAAATCAAGCGTCAATTTTTTAGTCAATAATAGGTCGCTAAACGTTTTATCTATTTTTCGACCAATTTCGATGAAATATTGACCAATTCTGAACCAATCTGTGTTTACTGGGAATTATTAAAAAATTGTCAACTTTTCACCAAATGATTATAAAACCGTTCCGGAAAGATGATTAAGAGTTATTCAATAACAAATATAATAAAATAACTTCAGAACTTTAATAAGCTATATATACAGAACATTGTATATGATTTTGAGACAGATTGGATCATGTCAAAATTTTGACTTTTGTCCATAGCTGGCCCACTATGACCTGTCAGCCGCGCCTTACAATCAGACAATTTTTACATCCACATCAGTGCTTTAAAATTGGACTATTTTTACATTCAAGGCGCTACGATATTAATGACGTAAAAAATACAAATAAGGACTTTATTATGTAAACCTTATGGGGGCGGGTGCAGTTTTTTTTGATGTTTAAGATAAATTACTGCCAGATATGGAGAAAACTTCAAATATATATATGGTTATGCTAATATCAAATAAGGATGAAAAAAATTGATATGTTGGGAGCTTGGGTACAAAAATGCTCAAAATTTTAGCTACATCTGCCCTAAACGTGAGAGCAATAAGTTGATAAAATATTTTTTCACCATTCTCAACCAAGTTTATACTCATCCATAAATTCTAAAAGATAGTGTGAATTTTAAAATTTATGATGACTATAAATCTATTTGAGAATAGTAAAAAAAATATTTTATTAACTTATTACTCTCACTTTGAGGCAGGTGTAGCTAAAATTTTAGTTCTTTTTTGTTCCCAGGCTCCAATCATCGCAATTTTTTCGGCATCCTTACTTGACATAAGTATAAACATGTAGTTGTTTCTTTTTTAAATATCAAACATTAAAAAATGCATTGGGCTGCATCCGCTTGTAATAGTATAGGATATGGCATATATATGAATGCAATATAATAATGAATTCAGAATTTTTGCGAGCTTTACAAACTAGAAATTCTTGTTGTCAAATCTCTGTTTTTATCGTTAAGCATGTCAAAAATGTTAAGCATTGCCGCTATTTGTTTACTAGCCTATTTAGTGATCTTTGTGGCCATTTTATGCAGGATTATTCATGAAGGAGAGCGCGACATAACTTACTTTTTCAAAATTTTACTTATAAGATTTGTACTGCGTTCTTCTGCA
This sequence comes from Hydra vulgaris, assembly GCF_038396675.1. NCBI lineage: Eukaryota > Metazoa > Cnidaria > Hydrozoa > Anthoathecata > Hydridae > Hydra > Hydra vulgaris. Next base: position 29,543,872 of record NC_088921.1, on the reverse strand, counting down.
TCCATATCCGTTTTAGTCGGTCAAGTTGACCGTCAACACTGGTTTTTTATTTTTCACGCTGATTTTTCTCGAGAACTGCACAAGACCTTCTTCTCTCATAGATGTCGCCAAGATATGCGTCTTTCATTATATATGTTGCTGAATATTGGCTTAATAATATTATTATTAGTATAACTTAACTTATTATTATTAATATTAATTAACTTAATTATATTTTTATTAGTATTTCTTTTCATTTGTTTTAAGTTTTTTCCATTTAGCTTTTTGCTCACCTTTTTGACTCAAAACAACTGGCCACATTTTAAACTGGCCACAAAAAGATGTAAGCATTGATTATTACCAAGTCAGATTGAACATTACATTCTCCATTTTTAGATAAAGTTTCTTCTTCTGACTTTGACGATTCAGTTTAAAATTCATTTAGCTCAGCTTTAAGGGAATTGAGGCCACTGATCCACAGTCCTTCGAATCACACATATTGAGTGCAGCAAAGATGCAAAACTCAAATATTTAATAACTTCAGGGTTCTGGCAGAAGCAAGGCAGCTTATTTATCTAAAAAATGTGACACTATGATTCTATCTTTTGCTTCAACAGTCAAATACTACTTAAAAAAGTAACGCTTTTATAGTGAAATTGACAACAAGTTTTGCTTTGTTTTTGCAATACGTTTGCTTCAACTTCTTCCACAACCGCGTTGCTCACCAATGAAACGCCCTACCTAACGAAGTTGTCATTGCTATCTGTGTCGACTGCTTCAATGAGTCAGTGTTGAATAATCAGCTAATATTATAATTATCGCATTGCATCATCTTCCATGCAACCCAGTACGAGCTAGCATTCCTAACTGTTCATGGGTTTACTTACACGCCGTGTAAAATTTAAAAATTAAAATAATTTTTTTATGTACATTTTTATTCAAAATACTAAAGTTTTAATCTCAAATACAAAAATTAAGCAAGTTTCACATTGTTAATCATTGAAATGTTTAAGATTTATTAAAAATTTCCGGCGCCCCTTCAAGTTTGGCGCACGGGTCAATTTGCCCCCTTTGCCCTCCATCTCGAAAGCCCTGAATAACCACATTAGATATGTAACTAATAAAGGTATTTACATGATTATTTAGGACATGATACACCTTATGTTTGATTTAGTTTTGAATATTGTTTTGGAATTCTTGCCCAACAAAGAGTATAAAGGGGCTGGAAACAGGTAACACTGAACAAAAAAACTGGTACAGAAGAAAATCACTGAACTTGTAAAATCTATAAAAAATATGAAACTTGAGTTTCATATTTTTTATAGATTTTAAAGTCTTCAAACACAGAAATAAAGGAATAAATGGATTTAAAGCAGACAAAGAATACAATTATGTTGGCTATAGTCAGAATCACGTTGGTAAGCAACATAATTCTGACTATAGCCGGAATAGTCTGGTTGGTTAAAGCGCTGCTACAGCTTGAAATAATAATTGGCCGTAGCAGCAGGATTACAGGTTCAAATCCCAGCTCCGCATACTCTGCGTATAAGTAGTACTTTGATACAAAGGGAACTCGACTCGATTAGCTCTGCTATTACAAAGTTTCCATTTCGACTAGTAACTGAATAATCTAGTAGAGTAAACAAAAGTTGTTTAAAATTATAACTTTTTTCATTTAAAATTATAATTTGTCATCATTTCTATCCACCATCATATTTCTTTTTAGCTCTAAAATCCAGAGCAACGTTGGAAACTCTAATTTAAGATTGTCCATATCTCATCATAAACTAAGCTTATTTTTAAAGTAATTCCATATCAAATCATAAAAACAATTAAAAAAATGTCACCATGTATCTCAGGTTTTGCTGATTTTTATACAGTTGATAGAACTTAGTAAAATATAAATTCCTTGAAAATTTTAGCCTCTAATCCTAAAACATGATTGTTTTACTTTTAGCAGGTATTAGATTGGCCCCTATTGTTCCATCACATTATGATGCTTATTCTGAGATTTCAAGTCACAACTTCAAAAATATCACCTTTTACTTAACAAGTTGTACCTGGCTATTTGCTATGGTAAGTAATAATTAGAAAATAATTAGAATGATTAGAAATATGATAAATTATCTTAAAGTACCCCAAATTATTAATTCAAATAGTTTTATGTAATTTTTTATATACCTAATTTGATGCTCAAGAAACCCATGTTGTGTTGATGACATCAAAAAACAAATTTTACGGGTGTATACGAATACTACAGCATACCACAACGGACCACACTGTACCAAAACGCGCCACACCGGACCACACCGGTCAACACCGGAGTCTTTTAGTTGAGCTTAAGTCACATAGTGCAATAAAAAGTGTCGTGTATAATTTCTAGACTGATTATTTAAAAACTAATAAAAATTGGTAAAATGTATTACATTTAATCAACTTTTAATAGTTTTTCTTTAATATAAATTACTATATTTTTAGTCATGAATTATGACAAGGCAAAAAACAGTTAGAAGCAAAGTGAGAACATATACAAATATGAAAAAAAAAAAAGGCTACACTAGAGCAGTTAGAATATCAGTTTTGTTAATCGGTTATTGATTGTAAATATTTTCAAATGGCAAAATAAAACAAGCTAAAAATAAAAATGTTTTAGTTTGTTAAAAAGATTTTACAAAAACTCTTTAAATGTCCAACATAAAGTGACGGTTTACATTTGGATTTCTATTTTCACAATTCGGCCTCGTTTAATCTTCTGTTATTGAAGATGTGCGTTCTGTAAGAGTTTTCTTTTTTGATGAGGTTCTTTGTGCGTTCTTTAAAAGTTTTCTGTTTTGATGAGGTTTTTTGCCTCGTCCGGGCGCTACGGGTATCGTAATTTGTTCATCTGTTGACGTTGGCAACTTCACTGTCGGTTTTAAACGAAAATATTTTGAACTGGCTCAAATCCGTTGTGCATTATTCATTTCTTTCCAAGTGTCAATAGTTATTCTATGATTAGCATAAGCTGGTTTTAGTTCAAAGTCGCCAAGAACACGCAAAGAACAATCGGCTTCAGTTTGGTGACTATCGACTAATAACTTGAACTTTTCAACTAAATCTGGTAATAAAACAAAAGAGTTTAATTTTGGAAATGTTCCGAAAACGTTTTCACGCAATCTCTCAACATCCTTTTTAAATTCAATGGTGCTGCGGCAAGACGTTAGACCTTTATCACTTAATATACCTTCAGCAATAAATTATCTCATTGCAGTATGTGTACACAATTAAATTTTTCCAAAGCGTTTTGTCAAAGATATCTTCTGCAAATTACACGTCCAAATCTTAGAAAATACAAATACATTTGACTACGCCATGCAATCTCTTTATCTGATCCCAAGATAAGTTGGCCTGTAGCTTATTAATAAAGCGCCCCAATATGTTTTTTGTGACGTTACTCACTAGACCGATTTACTTTTAATTAACTTTTGTTTCAAAATGACAACCAATGCAATTGGACCGTCCGTTGTGGTCCGTAGTAGTCCATTGTAGTATTCATATACACCGGAATATTACACATCATTTTATATTTAATTATTTATCTTAAAACGTAAGTAATTTGATCTGCAAGTGTATGGATTAAAAACAGTCATCAATCTAAAAGTTTAAATTAATTTTTTACATGATTTTATGTTATGAAATGATAAATACTAAGAAAAGTTTTTACAAAATAAAATACAAATAAATTAGAGTCAAGATAATGTTAAATTATTTTTAGACATGTCAGCAATCAAATTATACATATATACAGTTGTTGTATACAGTTACGGGTGGGTCTATAGTACAAATGTATAGAACTTAGCACTAATCTGCTCTAGATGACCAGAAAAGTTTGTTAAAAAAGACCATGTGGGTGCATAAACTTTACCATATCATCTTGCTTAAGGTGACCGTTTCCCGTTTTTTTTATAGGAGAGCGCGAAGCTAAACTCTCTCCTATGTAAAAAATCTAAACGCTCTCCTATGTAAAAACCGTGGCAGTGGTCATCTTGCTTGATGGTCATATTGTTAGTTTTATTTATTGTACCAAATTCTGTACAATAAATTTTTTTTTATTGTGCAGAATAAATTCACTGACTTCAATGTATTAAATTTAGTTTGCTCATAAAGTTGAGTTTTTTAAATACCAGAAAAATAAAAAATATCAGTTCATTATTATCTATCAACCTTACCCAATTTGATTGATAAATCTTAAACTTATTTATGATATAAGCCTTTTTACTTTACTAGTTGTAAATATTTTTATGCAATATTTTTTGCCATGATGAATGTACATCAAACATAGATATTATCTGTTTTTACCCTAATCTATTAGTTTATAAATGTACTAAAACACACATCCTCACTTGATGTTTCAGAATCACATCATTAATGACATATAAGAATTGTACATTAGTTATTTTTGGTGCATGCTTTCTTTATATTAGGTGATATGTATGTATTGAGCCTTCAGCTCCCTAAATTAATAGGAAAAAAAAAATAAAACAAAAAAAAATAAAATAAAAAAAAGGCTGACGCCCTAGCCTAAACCTTTAGTCGATGTAGCAGCACTCTCTTGCATGCTCTACCTATTCATCAGTTGATATATGTACTGAAGGTGCGAGCAGCAGGTCATTTCACGTCAAACTGCTAACCTAAACACAGATTTATAGTTGTCTAACATTTTTTTTTGACCCCTGTATATATATATATATATATATATATATATATATATATATATATATATATATATATATATATATATATATATATATACAATTGATTTTTTGATAAGATAAAATAAAAATAACTACATGATTTTTACTACTAAAAGTTTCATGCATTTAGCAATCATCAGGTAAAAAATAAATTGTTTATTTCGTTAAAAAATATACTCAATAAACATCGTGGCGTTCAAAAACAATTATAAAACTATAACTATTTGCGAGCGTGGTTTGGTTTTTTAATCTTTGGGCTCGTGGTTGTCAAGCAAGAACTTGTTTTCGTGACGGCCCTTAGAAATAATTTCTGTTTTTTTATTTAATAATTTTTGCGTACCTTTGTATGATATGCAAAGTTTTTCATGAAGGCAAAGCAAGCATTTTTTTGTTACGTTGCTGTAGGCGGGGACTTGTTTAATTATTGAACAAAATAATTTTGGTGTTATTTTTAAGTTTTCTTTTATCTGCCATATATACTTTGAAAGAGTGGTTGAATTTTTCATCTTTTTGTTTGTGAATGAGTGTTTGTGGTTAGCCTATCTTTTCTTCCATTCACCTTTTGCTAGGCCAATATATACTTTTTCTGGGGTGTTAGGGGGGGATACTATACATTTATAAATAACATTAGAGGCTCTACATTTTCCTATTATAGGGCAGTTTTCTTTCTTTATGCAATTGCAGGGTGGGTATTCTTTTGGTCTTTCTGAACTAATTTTCTTGTTGTGGCTTTTTATTATACTTTCGATATTTTTGGTGCAGCTGTAACTCAATTTGATGGTGTTTCAATTGAATAGTTTACTTAGGGGGTGGGATGTTGGAAAGTGTTTGTCGATTAAGTTCAGGAAGATATGTCCGACATCGGTAGAGACGCTTTTATTGTAAGGGGGGTTAAACCATATTATATTTCTTTTTCTTGTCTTTTTTTCTCTTTTTTGGGGGTTATACTTTAAATTAAAATTATTGAAGCCATTTCTTCTTAGTTCATCTTTGTATTCTGGTATAGATAAATTAAATATTTTTTTATTCGAGGAATTTTGTGATAATCTGTTGTTGATAGAGATGGGGATTTGCTTTATTATTTGCAGAGGGTGGTTGGAATCAGAGCGGGTGTAACGAAGATATTCATTTGGCTTTTTGAAAGGTTGGTAGGAGCTTTTTTCTAAGTTAAAGGATACATCTAAGAAGTTGACTGCGGGTAGGTTTGTTTGGATCTCTATTTTAAAACCGATCGTTTTTATAACTCTAATTATGTTTTTTCGTATTCTATCAATTTGTGATCCAGTTTTTTTACGAAGTATCATCAGACCATCGTCATGATATAGTCCAACGTCTTCTTTATTAATTATTTTAGATAGTGAGTCTAATATATATAGGCCCACCAGTTCACAAACTTCTACACCGTCAAAGTAACCCATTGTGACATCAAAGCAGTCGTGTGCTAAGTTTTTCTTCCATATTTCGTTTTTAAAAAATGTGTTATTTTTTGCAAACAGTATTGCATTACTTAGTATTTCTGATGTAATAGTGGGGTAAAAATTGACAATGTCAAATTGAATAAAAACGCAATGTTGTTTATCTGGAATATTTTCAAACCATTTGATTGCATCAGTGGTATTTTTCCATTTGTTTAAACTTAATACAGTTCTAATTTTTTTATTTATAGTATCAAGGTATTTTTTGCTTACGTGACCAAGTTCACTTTTGGCAGGGTTCAATAGACGGCATGGTTTATTGTTTTGGAACGAGTCTTTGTGGTCTTTAAGTGTAATAAAAGCTTCAGACTTTGCGATTATTTTTATTCGTTTGCTTAAGTTGAGTATGTTTGCAATACTTTTAGCTTCGAGGTTAATAGAGTTTTCGAGTTTCTGTGGGGCTTTTTTAAACGCTTTTGTGATGTTTTCGTTAAGAAGTTTAATGTGTTCCTGAGTGGAAATTTGATAAATATTATTTGTATTGTCTGCGAATAATAAAACGTTCGGGTTGCTTTTTATATTTAATATGTCTCTTTTTAATTTATTCTGAAATTCGCTGTGTACTTTTTTAAACTTTATAAGGTTTATTAATTTGAGTAAATCGTTTTCAAAATTTTCTAATTCTTTGCACTGGGGTGGCGTGTTATTCGTTTTGAACCCAAAAGTTTCATTTGTTAATGACTAGTTTTCTTTCATTTTGTTTAAATAAAAAAATGTTTTCCAGCGGATTCGCTTGATTAAGTTTTCTGTTTTTTCTATCAGCTGCAGTTTATAACTGGTTTCGTCTGGTACTGGTATATTTTTTAACGAGTAATTAAAATTAATTTTCTCCATGGTGTAGAATATATATATATATATATATATATATATATATATATATATATATATATATATATATATATATTATATATATATATATATATATATATATAATATATATATATGTAAATTATGTTAGTGTATTTTACAAATAGAGTGCTCAATGTTCTTAAAGAATAGAGCAATAATAAATTAGTAAAAAACACTCATCTAACTTTTTTTTTCAACTTGAAGTTTCACCATTGCTGGATCATCAGGAAAATAACTCTTCCTGATTATCCAGCAATCGTGAAACTTCAAGTTGAAGAAAAAAGTTAGATAAGTGTTTTTTTACTAATTTATATATATATATATATATATAAATATATATATATATATATATATATATATATATTATATATATATATATATATATATACAACCCTTAGATGTTGTCCGAAAGTTTTTTCGATATTTTGTTGACAAAAAAGTAAAAATTAAAATGCAAGACCGGAATTTTTTTTTTTTTAATAATGATAGACTGCCTGCCCCAACCAAACCCTTAGTCGATGTAGCAGCACTCCCTTGCGGGTCAGGCTATTTGTCAGTCGATATAGCAGCACTCCCTTGCGAGTCAGGCTATTTGTCAGTCGATGTAGCAGCACTCCCTTGCGAGTCAGGCTATTTGTCAGTCGATGTAGCAGCACTCCCTTGCGAGTCAGGCTATAAGATAGTCGATGTAGCAACACTCTCGCGCATGATTTACAGTAAAAAATAACTTAATAAAATAAAAACATTTTTATTAAAAAAAATAAAAATAAAAACATTTTATTAAAAAAAATAAAAAAAAAACATTGTTTATATTGTTAAAAACATTCACAATGTTTTTAAAACATTCTGGTCAAATTAAATTTGCGTTTTTGTGGTTTTTTTAAAAAACGATTAATTTGTAATTAAATTAATGGTTTTTACTTTCGTCCAACACGGAAATGTTGGACGAAAGTTAAAAGTAATTAAAAGTGACGTATATGTTGGCGTAAGAATCACTTTTTTCCTTCCGCTCTTCCCAAAGCCAACAAACTATAGATCTATATATATACATATATATATATATATATATATATATATATATATATATATATATATATTATATATATATATAATATATATATATATATATATACATATATATATATACACACACACACACATACACACACACACATCTCTTGGAATTAGAAAAAATTATGTCAGCTATAAAACTCCAACTGCCAACCTCTGACTGTTAGAGGTCGGCATCAGGTGGGCAGAATAATTTAACACAAAGGGGTTACCATGAAACAAAAAAAGCAAGGTCGGCAATTTTTCGGCAATTTCGCTGACCTCAGTTACTTTGAGGTCGGCAGTTAGGTTGACCTTAATTCCAAGGGCTGTAAATATATATATATATTTTAGTTGTATATATACATACATATATATATATATATATATCATATATCTATATATATATATATATATATATATATATATATATATATATATATATATATATATATATATATATATATATATATAGAACTCTTATATGTTGTCCGAAAGTTTTTTCCAGATTTTGTTGACAAAAAAGTAAACATTAAAATGCAAGACCGGAATTTTTTTTTTATTAATTGATAGACTGCCTGCCCCAACCAAACCCTCAGTCGATGTAGCAGCACTCTGTGCGAGTCAGGCTATTTCTCAGTCGATATAGCAGCACTCCCTTGCGAGTCAGGCTACTCCTACCACATCCCTGGAAGTACCGCGCTCAACTTAGTTTCTCCGTGCAGCGGCCTTGCTCGGCAAGGTTCGTTTTTCGGAGTTTAAGAGTTGAGAGAGGGTTGCACCACGAATAACAACTAAAAATAAAATATAAAATAAAATAAAAACATTAAAAAAAAAAAAAAAAAATGAGTAGCCTCCTCGACTGTAGTGCCCCCCTTGGGCCTTAGGGAGGTTAATAATATAAAAAAAAAAAAAAAAAAAAAAACTTGTCAGTCGATGTAGCAGCACTCCCTTGCGAGTCAGGCTATAAGATATCTAGTCAGGCTATATATATATATATGTTTGCGAGTCAGGCTATATATATATATATGTATATATATATACTATATACATATATATATATATATATATATATATATATATTTATATATATATATATATATATTATATATATATATATATATATATATATATATATATTATATATTTATATATATATATATTATATATATATATATATAGTATATATATATATATATATATAATATATATATATATATATATATATATATATATATATATGTATATATATATAATACATATATATATATATATATATATATATATATATATATATATATATATAATATATATATATATATATATATATATATATATATATATAATATATATATATATATATATATAATATATATATATATAGATCTATAGTTTGTTGGCTTTGGGAAGAGCGGAAGGAAAAAAGTGATTCTTACGCCAACATATACGTCACTTTTAATTACTTTTAACTTTCGTCCAACATTTCCGTGTTGGACGAAAGTAAAAACCATTAATTTAATTACAAATTAATCGTTTTTTAAAAAAACCACAAAAACGCAAATTTAAGTGGAGTGTTGCTACATCGACTATCTTATAGCCTGACTCGCAAGGGAGTGCTGCTACATCGACTGACAAATAGCCTGACTCGCTAGGGAGTGCTGCTACATCGACTAACAAATAGCCTGACTCGCAAGGGAGTGCTGCTACATCGACTGACAAATACCCTGACCCGCAAGGGAGTGCTGCTACATCGACTGAGGGTTTGGTTGGGGCAGGCAGTCTATCATTATTAAAAAAAAAATTCCGGTCTTGCATTTTAATTTTTACTTTTTGTCAACAAAATATGGAAAAAACTTTCGGACAACATCTAAGGGTTCTATATATATACATATATATATGTATGTATGTATGTATATATATATATATATATTTACATACATATTTGTATATGTATGTATATATGACTTATTTATATACATATGTATATAAATAAGTATATATATATATATATATATATATATATATATATATATATATATATATATTTTTTATATATATATATATTAGGGTGGTGCTAAAAACAACTTATTTTAAAAATGTCAGCTGACAACCCCTAAATGTGTTTTATATAATAAAATAATACTGGATTTAAAAAATTTTTGAATAAAAAATATTTTTACGGGTGCTACAAGGCCCTTATACATCAAACAGGTTCCTAATATTATAAAAAAAAAAGTTTTTCAAAAGTATATCATGTTGGGGCTCAAATGAAGCAAAATTATGTAAAAATTTCAAAAATAATCATTGTTTTATAAAAAGCAGAGATAAAAAAATTATAATTAAAAAAATCTTGTTAAATTCCCTTTTTTTGTTATAAATTAAAAAATGTCATTTTCTATTTACTAAAATCTAAAATAATAATATATTTATAAAATGATTCATATTTTTGAAATTTTTATATATTTTTGCATCATTTGAGATCCAACATGACATACTTTTGAAAAACTTTTTTTTTTTATAATATTAGGAACCTGTTTGATGTATAAGGGCCTTGTAGCACCCGTAAAAATATATTTTTATTCAAAAAATTTTTTAAATCCAGTATTATTTTATATATATAAAACACATTTAGGGGTTGTCAGCTGACATTTTTAAAATAAGTTGTTTTTAACACCACCCTAATATATATATATATATATATATATATATATATATATATATATATATATATATATATATATATATATATATATATATACATATATATATTATACACATATATATATATATATACATATATATATATACTTATTTATATACATATGTACTATAAATAAGTCATAATAATACATGCATGTACAAACATGTATGTAAATATTATATATTTATATATATACATACATACATACATACATACATACATACATACATACATACATACATACATATATATATATATATATATATATATATATATATATATATAAATATATACTTATTTATATACATATGTATATAAATAAGTCATATATACATACATATACAAATATGTATGTAAATATATATATATACATATATATATATATATATATATATATATATATATATATATATATATATATATATATATACATATATATATATATATATAGCCTGACTCGCAATCTGCCTATATATATATATATATATATATATATGTATATATATATATATATATATATATATATATATATATATATATATATATATATATATACATATATATAAAACACATTTAGGGGTTGTCAGCTTACATTTTTAAAATAAGTTGTTTTTAGCACCACCTTAATATATATATATATATATATATATATATATATATATATATATATATATAATATATATATATATATATATATATATATTAGGGCTGTCCAAAAAAAATTTTTTTTTTAGATTTGATTGCATAGTTGCTTATTTTGTGCCCATTTGACATAGTAATTAACTGTGCAAAAAATCTTTCCAATCAGATAATGTTTAGGGGTGCTCAATGACCATAAAGTTTTACGAAAAATGTGAAAAACATGGAAAAAGTACCAAAGTTCCACAAATTTTTAAAACCCGGTTAATTAGATTTTTCAGATTTGATCAGTTTTAATTATCTCTAAATATTAAATTCTGAATACAAATTACAATCCACATCCACTTTAGACTGGTTTATTAGCAGAGAAATTAATGAAATAAAATACTGCAATACGACTAAAGTTCTGCGGTTTTTGTTATATCAGAATTTTTCCTAACTAAAACACTAGGATTTTTGACTCTTTGTCATTGATTAAAATACAAATTATAAACAAAAAAACATATGAGCAATTAACATTTAATTATCGTAATGTTATAGTTCGTGCAATGTTAATGCTAGCGAGGACTATAACTCTTCAGAGTACACTTTCTGGCATCTGGCACTCGCTTTCTGTGATCCTCAACCACCTGAATTAACCTCTGCATTTCAGATTCATTCCTTGTAATCGATTCATTAAACATCGACATTAAAGCCACAGATCGTTCGGCAGCATCATTTACTACTTTCAATGAATATACTAAATTTTTTCCTTCTTGGTATTCTGGGGAATCATTCCAGGTAGCTGGATCGTTGTTGAACAGAAAATCAATATCATCCTTCATTGACCGCAACGCACTTGCTGAAACTGATGTCACCAGCATGTCCAGAGATTTCTTCTCTAGACTTTTAATGTTCTTTAATTTGATCAACCTTTCAGACCAGTTCTCACCATGAAATTTCATGTTGGAAATCATTTTTCGCTTCTCTTCCGTTTGAAGTTTGTTTGAAAACAAAGCTAGTGGGACCAATTCTGGTGAAAGGTACCACAAATGGTTTTGAAAGTTCTTGACTGCTGCTTCGGAAATCGTTTTATTCACAATTGCAAACTGCTTAAGTTGCTGAAACAGAAACAAGTCATTAACTGGAGCATCGCTGGCATTTGTGCATGATATCCAAGATTTTACATAAACCAGACTAGCAAATAAGCAAAATTCACAGAGATTTTTTTCCTCTTTTGTGGTCAACTTTTCACGAAACTCTTCACGAAATAAATAAATCTTAAAACAATAAATAACCTTGGCCATCCAGCGAGCCATGTGATAAGCACCAGGAAACTTGAAATGATAATTTTTCTCTTCTTGATCAGGCAGTTTTCCAAGTATTAACAGACAGAGATCCATGATTTCTTTGTAGTCATCCCTTGGCATTTTAACATGCAGGTTTTCTTTGAGGAATGCAATCACTTCATTTTGTAGTTCTTGCACCAGGGGTATTTTCATTTGAATGTCATCCAGAGGTTTAAAATTTCCTTGATTAACTTTGGGCCAATATTGCTGAAATCTCTGGAAAAGAGGTATGTTGGGACCAGATGATGGTCCAAATAGTGATCCAAACACTCCTGCTACTATGATCTCATGAACATGGTGTCTGCAAGCGAAATATAACAAATTTCTACCTATATGTTTCTCTAGAACTACACATGCACCATTTTTGGAGCCAGTGTTAGAGGCTGTAGTATCAAAACTCATTCCAATAACATCACCAATTATGTCCCAGAAATTAAGCAGATGAATAACTGCTTTTGCTTGGGCTTCTCCAGTTCCAGCTGATAGTTTTGCTATTCCAAGTATTTTGTCAACATTGTGACCTGTCACACCTACAGATAGCCGGTCAACATTTGCTTTAGGGGCTGCAGAATTTGTACGATCTATCATCAGTTTGCCATCCCAGTGGACGATTAATGGTGGTTTGTCCAAATCGCAGAATTCAGTTCGAACAGTGGCTTCAATATTTGATCGATGATAGGTTCGTTTTCTACGGACTGTAGAACGTGACAATGATCCATCATCGAGGTTCTGTCCACCAGCCCTTGCAATTGCTGCTGCTAGTATAGTAAATTTTGTGTCAGATAGATTAATTCTGTCTAATGTTGATGAAACATCAGGCGAGTCAAGAATTGTATCTAAGATACATTGTCCGTTTTGGAGTACTTGCTAAACTTGATTCAGCTGACCCTGAAGAACTTGCTTTACTGACTTGTTGTCTGTAATAAACAGGGATTTCTATCTCAAAATCTCTATCAACCATTTTGTCATTATCAACAGCATCGTTATCGTTGTCATCACTATAACTTTCGTCGTGTAAAGGTTCAATAACAGGAACTATTGCACTCGCACCAGATTGTCTTTGCTCTTCTTTTAGCTTTCGTTCTCTCTCTGCTTGTTTCCTTGCTTCATTTCTTTCTTCTAATTTTGAAAGTTCTTTGTCCTCTCCAAACATCACCATTTTTCTCTGACATCTCTGATCCAATAAAAATTCTTTATCTTCTTCAATTCTGATCATGGTTTCAGCATCCTTGTGGGCAATGTCAAAAAGTAGGCCAATGGTGTCTGTAAATGATTTCTCTCTCGATTTCTGAGAATCTGACAATCTGGATTTATTTTTTTTTATTAATTTAAATTCCTGGACTAAAGTTTTCAACTTTAAGACTACATTCGGATGAAATGCTGTCGGAATACGGGGCTTTATTCCAAATAATAATCAGTTCATCAACAGTTGTTTTTAAGACTTTCAGGCACTGACTTTTTGGTTGAATTAAGATGATAAAAAAATGTTTTTAAAACATCAGATGTTAAGGGAAGAACTTTATCTGGAAGATTTGGCTCTGGTTGTCCAATTAAAAAGATTTTGGTTTGAAGTCGTGTAGAGATAGCAACACGAGATGATGCTGCCATTTCAATGATAACTGAAATATTATGAGAAAATCAAAACTCAATACCATATTATACAAACTTATCATTCAGTTGTTGGTTTATGCAGCTGCAGCAATATATTATAATAAATATTACTAAAGAAATTAAATAAATATTTTCAAATTAGAAATTATTATTATCTGCACTTAATAACAAACAATACACTACCAGACTACCATGCTAGTTTTCTGTAATAGGTTACTAAGGTTAGGTACTATCAAAATATTAATACATTTGTTGTCAAACTGAAATTCCAAATAAAAATAATATTTATACTTGTAAACCTTTTTATTCTGTTTGAACAAATTCTAAATTGAGTTAAATAATAGTATTAAAATTATGAATACAAATTTTAACAAAATGATATAAACACAGTTGTTTTAAACACTAGCAGACATTTTTTAGTCTAGTGCCCTGATCTGCTGCACTTTAATTAATCTATATAGCACGCAATCAGACAATATTTCAGTGGAAAAAATCTAACTAACCAGGTTCTAGAAATTTTTGGAACTTTGGAACTTTTTACACGTTTTTGACGTTTTTCGTAAAACTTTATGGTCATTGAGCACCCCCTAAACATTATCTGATTGGAAAGATTTTTTCCACAGTCAATTACTATGTCAAATGGCACAAAATAAACAACTATGCATTCAAATCCGAGAAAATTTTTTTTTTCCTGTGTTCACATGAACAGCCCTAATATATATATATATATATATATATATATATATATATATATATATATATATATATATATATATATATATATATATATATATATATATATATGTATATATATATATATATATATATATATATATATGCGTGAAAAAATTTATGCATATTTGTTTATATTTATATATATATTTATTATTTATTTATATAAGTATATTTATAGTTATAAAAAGTTCATAGAATGAGTGAATGGCCGCTTGAATTTACTTTGCTTAGTAAGTGTTCAAAAAGCAGAGCCAGAGCATCAATTGTCAAGCTTCCACATTTCTCTGTAGAAACACCAGTATTTATGCCTGTTGGTACACAAGGAACAATGAAAGGACTTACTTGCGACCAACTTGTTAATCTTGATTGTCAAATAATTTTAGCAAATACTTACCATTTGGGAATGAGGCCAGTATGTTATCTAATTAATGTATAGGTAAATATAAAATATAAGTATAATGCAGCTTGGTATATCTTTACTTTTTTTTCTTATTTTCTAGTATATATTGTAAAACCATAGAAATATACAAGGATGGTCATAGCATCATTAGGCATGCTCTTTTTTATTATTTGGTCTCATTCTTTCATTACTTGAATAGCATAAAATTTTCAATTTTTTTTTTACTTAGGAAATTTTTACTAGGGAGTAAATAGTTTTAACTTTTAACTTTAACCCTTATGAGATTTTTACTGCCTTTATAAAATTTTCACTCCTATTTTTACAGTTTATATAGCACTATTTTAAGTTAAACTTTTAATAATAGTTTTTTATATATTTTATTTGCATTTTCACATTAAAAACAATCTTTATCAATTATTAGTAAAATGCTGATATCTCCTAATAAAATTCAACATAGTTTATATTCTAAGTTCCCTAGATCTTTCCAATGATGTCTTTATATATATATATATATATATATATATATATATATATATATATATATATATATATATATATATATATATATATATATATATATATATATATAGTATGTATATATATATGTATATATATATATATATATATATGTATATATATATATGTATATATATATATATATATATATATATATATATATATATATAAATATATATATATATATTATATATATATATATATATATATATATATATATATATACATATATATATATATATATTAGTGATGCACCAATGGTAAAGGCTGATTGTGGATATTGATAGGTGTTAATGTATTTATGTAAGGGTATTATAATAATATTAGGGATGTAAAGTATATATATACAGTTATGGCCATTGAAATCCGACCACCAGTATCATTTTACTTAAAACTAGTTTAATGTAGTAATAAACAATTGTATTATAGCAATAAAAGAATAACAGTAACAATTAATGATTATAATGTAACATATCGTACATATTCAATCGTTTTTAATTTTTAGTGGCACCACCATGTGCTTTTAAGACTGCATTAATGCGATCTGGCATTGAATCCACGAGAGTCTGACAATATTCTGGCGTTATTTCAGTAATCCAAGCTTGACAAATTTTGTGCGCTAGATCCTCCAGTGATGTAGGATTAGTTCTGGATACTGCTGACTTTAACTTGACCCAGCAATTTTCGATTGGGTTTAAGTCTGGGGATGATGCCGGCCAAGGACCCACAACCTGAACGTTGTGATCCTCTAACCAAGATTTTACAAGACGAGATTGGTGACACGGTGCACCATCATGCTGGAATATTTTGCAACGACGAATTTCCATCAAATTTGGAACCTTTTCTTGAAGGATTTTTAGATATTGTTGGGAGTTAACAGTCTGTCCCTTCTGCATTAAATAAATACCACATTGACCAGATGAAGCTATTGCGCCCCACACCATAATTGAAGGACATTGCTTGACAGCTGGTACGGTATACCTTGCATTAAAACGCTGATTAGGTGGGCGACGAACTAATGACTTATGCGAAGCGAATTGCTTTATTTGTGTCTCGTCGCTAAACATTACCTGGCGCCATTTGGTTATTGACCAGTGTCTGTGAGCTCTACAAAATGCGATCCTATCACGGATGTTCTTTAAAGACAGTCGCGGTTTGAGGGCTGGACGACGAGAACGTAGACCTGCATCTTTCAATAAACGTCTTCTAATTGTTCGAGTGCTGACTGTAACGTCATTAGGTAGATCTGCCCTGATTTGTGTGCTGGATATTGCTGGATCTCTCACAGCAGCCTTGCGTATCATATTGTCTGTTTGTTTGCTAGTAATTCTAGCTTTACCAAAACGTTTTCTGGGCGCAGTGGATCCCATGTCTTTGATTAGTTGTATAACATTATGAACAGTAGATTTTGGCATTCGCAATTTTGCTGATATCTGACGCTCACTTGCACCATCCTCCCATAAAAGTTTAATATTAGCACGAAGACCTTCCTTCGTAGTCATAATTAAATTGTGACAGTTAAATGATTATCCATACCCTACAATGAGATATATAGCTTAATAAATTTTACAGTGCAATAAAATAAACGCTAATGTGATTGGCTAAAAGCTAATTAACTAATCATTGATGTCAGGGAAGAAAATAAATTGATTATTCGCATGCATAGACTGTTTCTTTATATTCAGCAGTGGTCGGATTTCAATGGCCATAACTGTATATATATATATATATAATATATATATATATATATATATATATATATATATATATATATATATATATATATATATATATATATATATATATATATATATATATATATATATATATATATATATATATATATATATATATATATATATAACATGTACTTATACATCAGCAGTGACTCAGCCTACTCGCCTATGCCATTGGTAACCAGCAACCAATTAATCAGCTTAACCATCAGCCAATTAATTGGCCGATGGCATCGGTTGATTAATCTGCATTGGCTAATGTATCGACATTGGCTAATAATTTAAAACCAAAGGCGCACCTTATATATGTAAATTGCGTTCCTAATATTAATATATTACCTTTATATACATACATGAAACTCTATTATTAGTCTCAATTGGCCTTTGCCATCAGTACATCACTAATATATATATATATATATATATATATATATATATATATATATATATATATATATATATATATATATATATATATATATATATATATGTATATATATATATATATATATATATATATGTATATATATATATATATATATATATATATATATATATATATATATATATATATATATATATATATGTATGTATATATATATATGTACGTATATATATATATATATGTATGTATGTATATATATATATATATATATATATATATATATATATATATATATACATACACTAATATTCATAAGCATTTATGTTGTGATGCCAATTAGTGATTTGCTATTACAACTTTATTTGTAACTTTTTATTGCAAATGACTTCCTATTTTAACTTTAACTTGTTTATTACATTTCCCCTTGGTCATTACAACCACTTCACCTTACAGATTATTATGTTCGGGTGCCTTTCATTTTTGGGTACTCCTTCACAAGATTGTTTGTTTTGTTTTTCAGCAGCACAACATACAGTTTATATGCTGGGACGCATTTTGTCCACTTTTATTGTTTGCTCTAAGATGATCCCTGTAATCATTCAAGTCGTGTATTGAGAATCGCATCAGTTTTCTGGGTGCTTCACCCATATTATTGTCATTAGTCCCTTTCACTCCATTTTTTATTGGTATAATTTGTATGCAGGTGCAGTAGAAAAATTAAATCTTTTGGACTGAAGTTGTACCAATAAACTGCCTCAAGTATGCTGCATGAACTCTCTTTGCCGTTCTTTTGATAGTTCAATAACATTGTTCTGCAATACTGTTTCCAAATGGTATGTATGTGCATCTGAAGCCAATAATAATGTTCAGTTTGTTTATAAATTGTGAAAACAAAGTGCTCGGCATGCTGTATCATTGTCTAACAGAATATTGTCCAAACCTACTCATTTGAGAAATATCATGTTTAATTCTTAAATAACACATGCACTGGTTTGATCTTTAATATGGCGCCATATTGCATACCATGTAGGTCCATAGTCAATTAGGATAAGATAGTGCTGCCCCTCATATTGACTTATTTACATACAAGTTGTTGCCACATTTTTTTAATATTAAATTCCATTTTGGTCATTTTATTGGACTTTTTTTTTAGTCATTTTATTGGATCAATTGATTGACAGGCTATACATTTCTCAACCACTTCTTTCATTTCTTTCTTGCTTACCAATAGGTCAATTCTACTGTGAAGTACGTTATTTTCTTCACATCATAATGATCTGTGGATCTGTGAACATAATCAACATTTTTTGAAGATAACTAAGTTCTAATTGCTGCCATTTCAGAAGGTTTATCAACCATTTTTAATTAACTGTCAGGTACTCTAGTAAGTGCATCAGCTTTGTTTAACTCTAAGATGTCAACTCTGAGTTCACTTTTCTCACATCTTTTACCTGACAATCTCTCGTAAAAAATGATTTGGAAGTTTGCACTCATAACACACTGATTTGAACATTTTGCAACCAATCATATATCAATATATCTGAGATCAATATGTCTTCTCGTTTTTATAAAGTCAGTTGCAGCAGCAGCAGCAAATTTTTCACTTGTACTTTCCTTTTGTTCTTTAATCATAAATTCTTGTGCAAAAATTTGTATGGTTGTAAAAGTGTGCGTACAAAAACCTGATCTCAGCATCTGTTAAACTTGTTCAGAAAATCTAGAAACAAAGACAGATGCAATTGCTTTGTCTGTTAGCCCATTACAGGCCTTGCTAAGAAGCATTACGCAGCTCGCATTTTGCTTGCGAAAAGGCTATTTGCTACGCGTTCAGCAGTTTTGCGCTACACTAAATCTTTTAGAATATTAAAATTATCTTTTGATGTCGTTAATGTGACGTTTATTCAGAAGAAATAAAGTCGTAAGTAAAAGCATTTAACCACAATTGTAAACTAATAGATTTTTTTGTTAAAGAATCAGTTTGTTTAATAATTTTTTTGTTGTTGTTAAAAATTAGTTAAAAAAATAAAGAGTTTTAAGTTTTATCTTAAGGAATTAAATATATAAATTCCTTTTAAATATAAAAATTATTTTTTGTCATAATAGTTTAAAAAAATGCATGATTTATTTTGATGTAAATATTTTATTAAAAAGATGTTTTGTTTATTGTTAATTTAATAACGTAAAGTTTTAATGATGTTCGTTTAACTTATGAAAATAAATTATGATCACGAATATGTTATCAGTAACTGATAAATAAAAAAAAACTCTTTATTTAAAAACATCATTAAAAAGTGTTCACAAAATAAATAAGAAAAAATTTATTAACAGTTAGTAAAATAACCAAAAACCAACTGTAAAATTATAAGAAAATAAACAAATATTACGTTTTATGAAAAAAAAAATTTTTTCAAAATAAAATTTAGTTCATATTTAATAAAAATGATTTTTCAAATAAAAACTAAGATTTATTTTGTAACTTTTGCTTAGTGAGAAAAAAAAAACTGTTTAAATGATTTTTAATGAGTTAATAAAATAACTTTAATTACAATGCAGTACTTAAAAATACTTTAGTGACGCAATATAACTTCAAACAATACAAAATATATTTGCTGAGTTGAGTTACTTTGAAAAGCGTTTTCGTTACGCAGCAAAATCTTGTGACAAGGCCTGCCACTAAATAGTGTGGATAACATGTACAGTTCTGCCAAGTAGACATCAACTGCTTCTCCATCTAGTAACTTGTAATTAAGGGTTTGTAGGCTATAAATGAGCCAATAAATAATTCTTATAGCAGGATATCCTTTATTCTCTCAAAATCTCCTTTTTTAACTGTTAGTAAATTGCAAACACACCATGAGCTGAGTTTGCTAGATTGCTTACACCAACCAGCTCAATCTTTTTCAGCCACTCTGCAACTTATGGATTTTTTAAATGTTATTATTTCTTAGTGAAATTTAACATAATTTAAGTACTAACTAAATTATGTATATATACAATTATTCACAAACAGTTATATCTTGATGCTAGTTTGTAATATGTTATTACAACTTCACTTGTAACCTTTATTGCAAATGACTTCTTATTTTAGCTTTAACATTGTTTATTATATTAATTTAACAAAAAACTTAAAGTTTTTTGTTTTTCTTATTTAATGTTTATTTAGATATCAAGTAAAAAGTTCCCATAGTACAGTCTTATAAACTTGTGTAAAAACAAATAACTTTTTTTCTTGAATTCATAGTAAACAGATGTTTACAAATGTTACTTGGGTTTTTTTTCCAGCTCTATAAAAAAAATCTTCAAAACAGTTTTTTGGAAAAATTAAATAGGTTGTTAGAAGCAATATCAGAATTTAATTATTCAAAATATTATTTTCCCAAAATTTTGTTGATGAAGCAAAAGTTACCTTGATGAAAACGAGAAATATTATTGAAACATACAGTATTGTTATTTTAATAAATGATAATTTGTTATTTTCGTTTGTATAATTTCAATTTAAAATCTTATTCACTCCCAACAAAACAAGTAACCATTATTCAGTTAGGATTTGCTAGAAAACAAAAATAGTGTTAAAGAGCAAGAAAATGGTTGATGGAAGACTTAAAAAGTTGTGGGTTGTATTAGTCAACAAAGCTTACATGATTACATTGATAAAAATTAATAAAAAAATATTCTATAAATTGCTCATAATACCTGTATTATGAGCAATATTATTTATTATTAATTTATAGATAGATTTCATCAGTAAACAAGCAGATATTTTTGTTAACATAATTTATGTTCATAATCTTTATAACATAAATTATGATATTTCTTTAAAATTAAACTTAAATTACATTCCTTTAAAATCAAACTTAAATTAAAAATACTAATAGTTTAAACTTAAAGTGGTTAGAAAGAAATGATTTGATAATTTAAAAATTTTTCCAGATAAACCATAAAAAACAAGTATATAGAAAAGACCATCATCTTAAACTTTATTGAAAACTTTAGATGTCAAAAGCAATTATTCTCGCCTCATCACCTCCATTTAATGCGCAATATAATCTTTCAGTCACAGAAATTAGCATGTAAGTCATAGAATAAGAAGATCAAAAACCATTTTGATTATCAGAGTATGTTGTTAGACTCAAGATGAAATGTTAGAAATTTGTTTATCAAATACTCAAAGACCTTGCTAATAATAGAGAGAAAACCGATTGAATGATAGTTGGAGAGGTCAGAATGTTCTCCAGAGTTTTTAAAAATTAGAACCACAGATGCCACTTTCCAGTCTACCTTAAAGGGTTTAAACTCTGATCTAACAAAGTACAGTTATTTGTGCTTGAAACTTAGAATCTATAATTCAGTATGGCACAAGTTTCTTTTCTTTTGTATCATCATGCCAACTATTTTTATCAACTCTTTTTTATTCATGCTAATTTTCTAATTTGAACCAATTCCAATTTGTTTATAATTTGAAGTGACTGTCTTTGATTTTGATTTTACTAAGTTTTATCAAAAAAGGTAATTTGTTTTATTGCGCTTTTCTTTTTTGTGCTTAAGCATTCGAGTTGGTAAGACGTGTTTTTGTTTAAGCGTAAGTTTTCTAAATTTTAATTTTTTTCTGTATTCCTTTTATTTCTTTTTCCATTATTCTTTTTTCTAATTATACTTTCTTTTCTGCTATTGCTTTATCTCTTAGCTTATTAAATTACTTTTCTACTTAAATTTTAGTACCATATATTAATTATATTCGATGTGTCTAAGCAATTCAAAATATAGTTTTTGTTATAATTCGCATACCTATATTTATAAGTACCTATATTTATATATTATTATAAATTAACTATAATTATTTAGATAACCAAGATTATATTTATGCTTCAGTTCGCTCATATTTTTTTAGAGTTTTAACAAGTTTTAAAATTTTTTTTTTTTTTTTAATCATTATTAACGAGTCAGATACATTAAATTTCTTAACTCAAGCTGGACCTTTGGGGTCTACCTTGGAAGGACAACCTCACCTAACTATTGTAGGTTCAATTGTAATAACAAACAATAAACCTCCAAAATCTTCTCGGTTAGTGTGGAGCAAGGCAAGCTTTATTTCTATCTCAATTATATAGATTTTATAGAATTATTATTATATTATATATAAGATTATATATAGATTATATTAAAAGTTATGACTGGGAGATCTGAAGCTAAAAAATACAAGTTTTTAATTGACAAATATAATGAAGCTACCTCATTCTACATACGAAGTACTACAAAATATACTAGCCAAAAAAAAACCCATTGATTACTAACCAGCTCATAGGAACTGTAAAAGAGTAAACTCTGGGGTAAATATGTGTCAACAGGACCAGGTTCACACTAGCTTATTGAACAGAATACAAAAAAGCAATCAAAACTATCACAAAATTAGTGAAAAAATCAAAACTAGACTAGGAAGATGCATGAACTGCTTTGTTTAGACATAACCCTAAGGGACTCAATTCTTATGTGCAAAGCAAAATCAAGTTTCATGATAAAATCCACTTACTTAAAGACAGTAGTGGATCGGTGACTGATAACATACCTAACATATGTACAACACTCAATGATTATTTTTAAGCAAGGACCGCTATCTCATTTTTTAAACTGATCTTCATCCACTTGCGAAAACAAGGTTGATTTCATCACTTATAAAATAGTCAAAAACAGATTGCTGAAACTAGATCCTTCAAAAGCAATAGGCCCTTTTGAAATAT
>NC_088921.1:29477500-29515000 GCF_038396675.1 Hydra vulgaris | reverse complement strand
CACTCCCTTGCGAGTCAGGCTATAAGATAGACGATGTAGCAACACTCCGCGCATGATTTACAGTAATAAAAATAAAAATAAAAACATTTTATTAAAAAAAATAAAAATAAAAACATTTTATTAAAAAAAATAAAAATAAAAATATTGTTTATATTTTTAAAAACATTCAGAATGTTTTAAAAACATTCGGAATGTTTTTAAAAACATTCTGGTCAATTAAATTTGCGTTTTTGTGGTTTTTTTATATAACAATTAATTTGTAATTAAATTAATGGTTTTGACTTTCGTCCAACACGGAAATGTTGGACGAAAGTCAAAAGTAATTAAAAGTGACGTATGTGTTGGCGTAAGAATCACTTTTTTCCTTCCGCTCTTCCTAAAGCCAACAAACTATAGATCTCTCTCTCTCTCTCTCTCTCTCTCTCTCTTTTTATATATATATATATATATATATATATATATATATATATATATATATATATATATATATATTAAATAACTAAATATACTTTAAAATTTAGTGTAAGGAGTAAAAAATGTTTTAGGGTTTTTATATTTACTCTGTGAAAATAGATTTAAATTAGATTTTTACTCAAGAGTAAAACCCACACAAGATTTTCACTTAGTAATTATAAGAAAGTAAATATCAGAAAAATCTCTTACTACACTTGCTTCCCAACAAAATCAAAAATAAAATGTTTAAAAACTATATGATAATGTATTGAATATATGATCTTATTTAAATTTTATTTTAGGGAGCTGAGCTTCTATTGAAAGTGGATAGACTGCATAAATTTATGGGATGGAATAGGGCTTTGCTTACTGTAAGAATAACTTTATGATATGAATTTGAATTTGTTTATTCATAAATTAAAACTTTACAAGCAAAACCATTATATAAAAATAAAGTTTTAGTTAAAAAAGAAATTTTAAAAACTTTTAAAAATATTAGTTTAGTTTGCATTGGCTAAATTTGCTGGTAGTCTTTTTCCAAAAACATTTTCACAAGTTTAGGCATATAATTTTGTAATATATTTATTTTTTGAGTTTTTTCACGCATCACTAATACAAAAATTTTAAAAATATTTGAAAAAAATTTGGAAACAACTCAGCTTAAAGCTGAGTTGTTTCCAAATTTTGGAAACAACTCAGAGTTTAGAGGAAAATAAGGGAAAACATATTTTGGATTTTTCCAGAACATTTTTCTGGATTTCCAAAATATGACCTTGATTATTTATGTAGTTGTTAACAACTCAATTAGTAAAAAAATTTCCTAGTTTTCACAAGTAGTCATGTTAGTGATATGGATAACAAATTATTTTGTTATGTTTTATTTTTTTAAATTTTTGTTCGTTTGTATTAATTCGAAATTTTATTAAATCTAGATAAAATTAGTGAAATAAAAATAGAAGAGTTACATTAAAATGTGATATAAATTATGGTTTGGGCAGGTACTATCTCAATATAAATGATGATTTGGGCAGGTGCTATCTCAATATAAATGTTTGTACTATCATAAATTGTATCAATATAAATGATGAGTTCAATCCCCACCATGTCTCTGGTAGTACCACGCTCAACTTGTTCCTTGACTGTAGTGGGTTTCTCGGCCTTACGGAGGTGAATTAACATTAAAAAAAAAGGGCTGTTTTTTCAAAAAAAAAAATTTTTATCTTTTTTTGAAAAACTGTCTGGTTTTAAATTAGCATTTTAAAAATCTATAGTTTTCAAAATATATGTGCCGACCTGATCTTAATACCAATGACACCTTATCAAAATTAGGATAAGCTGGGGTTTCAGTGCATATGTTGTCTTAGGGTTTAGGAGGCCAGGCATTTTTATATGTATATAATTTAGGCAACCGAAGCATAGTTGAGATGTTTTCTCGTACATCTTAACTATAAATAAGACCACACCTTTCATGACCATAAATACAACTGATTTTTCAAATAATGAACCAAATAATGAGAAAGATGAGGTTTCCTTTTAGATTACTAATAAAGCTGTGCAACCAAAATTTAAGACCTCTTTTTGATATATAGCACTTTTTTTATCATATTTATAACACAAAGATTTTCATCTAAGACAATGATTTTCAAATTTAGTCATCATGATTCTTCCTATAAGAATTTAACTGAATGAACAGGTTAAAGATAGTTTAGAGGAGAACAGGTAGTTAAGAGAATTAAAAACTCTAAAATTTTAGTTATATTGCATTTAATACTTGCAATATAAAATTATACTTGTGTACATAACTTTTTAATTTAACTGTTTAATAAATTAAAAGTGCAAAAACATTACGGTTTGTCCTTTCACACAAATTGTTGCCAAGAAGTTAAAAAGCTCTTTGCTACTTTGATGAGCAGCCATGCAGAGTGAGTAGAAGCCGCGCAGAGTGGGCAGCAGCCGCGCAGAGTGGGTAACAGCCTAGTTATTTATAAATATAAAATGTTTAAAACTTTATTTATAGAGTGCTCATGAATATAGAGCGTTTCAAAATTCTATTGATAGAACGCTTATAGAATACATATAAAGTGTTTAATAATTGCACAAACATTATTTTACTTTGAATTAAAATTACAGTTATAATTCTTACCTATTTGTAACACATTTAGGATAGTGGAGGTTTTCAAATGGTATCATTAATAGAGTTATCAGAAGTCAGTGAAGTATGTTGCAATATTTTTATAACTTGCAATTTTTTAATATGATGTTAATGATATGTTATTGTTTTTGTTCTTTTAATAAATTTTATTTAACTACATCAAGCACCTTCATACATTCACCCATAAACACCCTAAACACCCCATACATTAAAACCACTCCACTATGCATGATACCAACTTAATTATAAATAGAACCATACCTAAAACTAATCATACAAAGAACTCTGCCGCTTTGTTTTACTGTTTTATTTATTATTTCATTGTAATATATTATATAAATCTCAAACATAATTTAAAGCATTCATTAAAAAAGTTTTTATGATCAATGAATGTCATAAATAAATCAAAATGTTTTTTGAGAATTTAAGATTGTTAAATGTTTGTTTTGTAAATTAAATGTTTGAAACTTTTAAAGCAGTCATTATTGCTCTTTATTTTTTGAAATAATAATAAAAATGTTCCTGAAAAAAGTTCCTGTTCTAAACTCAATTTTATGTCGTCTTATTAAATCACCTACAGTTTGGGAGGATCTGGTTGCGAGTCAGGATCTGGTTGTCCGAATTGATCTAGTTGTTTAATCATTAGATATAAAGTTTGGTGAAATGATATTTGAAATGTTGATATAGATTAAATTTAATGACACAATTTTGAATTAAATTTTTTAAAGAAATTAGTTTTGTGTATTAACATATACACACAATAAGCTTTAAACTCTATAATTACTGGTGCATATAAAAAGCTAAATCTGTATTATGTAGCACAGTTTGTTCTTTTTTCTAGATTTCCTAGATTTGTGAATTTACTGTATATCACATTCATGGAGTAGCCCCCATATGTAGTCCCCTACCATATTTTCTTTGTACTATCCATAATAGTGATAACAATGATGTTCAAAGTTCAATATATCAAGATAAAAATGCTCACTTTGCTCCTCTGATAATACTCATTAAATAGGCATCATTCATTTAGGCTACATATATATTTAGACTATTTTGATTGATAATATAAATAAAAGCATTAGTTATGTTTACAATATTATCAATCAAAATTTACATCAATTAACAAAAATTAAGAAACATAAAAAATAAAAAATAAAATAAAAACCACACAACAAACTTTTTGTCAATTTTGTCAAAAATTATACATAACTTTATATATAAACTTATTTTTTATAAACCAAAATTATTATTTTTTAAACAGCTTAACTTTTTTTAAATAAAATAAAAACCAAAAAACTTTTTTGTCAAAAAATTATACATACTTATATAAACTTATTACATTTATAAAAACAATGAAAGTATATTTTTAAATAATCACTTTTTATAAACCAAAGTTATAATTTTTTAAATAGCAAGCTTGTGATTAATCATTAGCCAATCCCATAATTTTTTCTTGACAACCAATTTTCATGCAGAGTGGCTAATGAGTGGTGTAGTGGTCGTAAAAAATTTTAAAATTTTTTCCTAATAGAAGTATTTGTGCCGATTGTCTGAAGCTTTTTATGATTTTTGATTTTTGATTTTTATGATTTTTGATTTTTATGATTTTTACGCTTTTTATGATTTTTGACTAAATTTAGAGCAATTTCCAAGCATTGGCGCGAATATATTCTGATGTCAAATCCAATTAGTTTGTTCAACACTATTTTCTTAATGTGTTTCTTATTGATTTTTTGCTGATCTTTGGACTTTTTTTTTTTTTTTTAACCTCATTTTGGTATCAAATAATGTTTTTTTTTTAAATACTACTAAAAATACTGGAGCCTTGGATCAAACAAATCCAAACGCAAAATGGTTTCCTTAAAAGATTGGGTAAAGGACTTTTGATCTTTTGTGTAAACAAAACTACATCAAAACGTATTAATGTGATTCAAAAATATATATACATTTTTTCTGTGGTTATTTTAGGTGCTCCAAGAAGACCTAAAGGTCACATCACAGAGCACCGCAGAAGAGCATTTAACTTGGAAGTTTACGCTTGCTTCATGTCAAAAAAAAGCTTAGAGTAGGCATCAAATCACAGATCAGTGAAGGATCAAGCATTTTTTGGTGTTTGAGATAGCTAACAGACATAGCGCAAATTCCAAACATTTGTATGTTTATACTTATGTCAAATAATGAGGCTTTGCAAAATATTGCGATGATTGGAGGCTGGGAACAAAAAAGCCCTAAAATTTTATCCCCCTGCCCCAAACGTGAGAGTAATATGTTGATAAAATGTTTTTTTTTTTGCTTTTGTTAACTAAGTTTATATTCATCGATAAATTTTAAGTTTTATATTATTATCTCTCAGCATTCATAAATTATGACCATATAAAGTTTAAACCCCCTCAAATTGAGAGGGTTAAAGTTTTATATGGTCATAATTTTTGAATTAAAATTATTTCATCAACTTGCTGCTCTCACGTTTGGGGCAGGGGGGATAATATTTTAGGGCTTTTTTGTTCCAAGCCTACAATTATTGCAACTTTTTAAAAAGTATTATTATTTGACATAAGTAGAATCATACAAATGTTTGGGTTTTGCTCCATGTTAACTATCTCAAATACCATAAAAATGCTAGATCCGTTACTGGCACAGATCTCTTGTTTCTGAAGCAAATTTGCTTCAGAATTCAGTGTTTAAACACTGCAAATGTACAATTAATATTTATATACATATAATTTTTTAGCTTTAATACAAATATCTCAAGAGAATATGTAAAATAATATTTTTTTGAGAAATAAATTTCTTAAACTATAATCAATAGATTTTTTTGAAAGACTTTGAAAGATTTGAAAAGTTTTAGAATTCATTGTATCCAAAAAATCGGAGGGAGTCTCATCTGTAGACATTTTTTCAAACTATGACCTAGAATATCAAAAATTTACCAGTAGTCTGGTGAAATATACAACACAAGACCTAGTGGCTGGTCTTTATCAATAAAAATTGCTTTCAGAAGGATTCAGCTTTGATTCTATCCGTTTTTACATCTTTTTGGACCTCCATTTGTTTTTGAAATACAGAACTTTTAACCATTTTTATATTGTGATATCGGTCAAAAAATGCTAGCACCAGCACCAAACACCTCTATGGTTTTACCATTATTTGAATTTCACCTCTGCAGCAGGCTCATTATACATCTGCCATTAGTCTTTTGATCTTGAAGGTTTAAATTAAAAATAATGCAATGCAGATAAAATAAGATTTAAAATGACACTGCTAAAAACTTATTACAATTTTGACAAGATAAAATCAAAATGCTATTTCTATCAATTTCATTATTATATTTCTACTGATTTTAAAAAAAGTCTGTCATTGGAAAAAAAAATTGGTCAAGAGTTATTTTCTTTGAATTTTACCTCTCATTTTAAACCATTTTGCAAGCCATTGTTTATAAACATTTTGTTACTTTATGACGTATATTATTCTTAAAAAATAAGACTAAAATATTAAAACTTATGAAATTAAGTTTTGCTTTAAAAATTGCTGAATCAGAAAAGTCGCAGGTCCAAAAATGCGATGCCCTGGAAAGAGAAATATAGTCAGCCATACTATTGATCTCTTTGAGTATTTTATTACTCAGAATAAAAATCTGCCTGATTTTAGAGTAATGCAACTTGAATTTTATGAAATTCAAGGTGTGTGAAACAGCTCCATATTTGTTAAATTTCACCAAATGGTCTGATTTTTTCCCACATTTGTATATATTTTTTTTACAAATATATACAAATGTAAATGATTTTAAAATTAGATACTTTATACATTTTGTTTTTGCATTAGGGTATTTTAAAGTGAAGTAGTTTTATCTTTACCTTACTATTTTTTAACCTTACAGCTTTATTTACGGCTATGGCTATATGAAGCTCTCCGACGTGATGGCGTGAGGTTAACAAGAATAATGGTTGGCCAGGAAACTTAGCTAATCTTGTAGAAACCCCTTTTAGATAGCCAGAGCTTGAAGTGAGTGAACTGTATAAGGTCAAAAGCATCTAATAAATTTCTAATTGCTATGTATTGAGCCTTAATGCAATTGTGTTTAAAAACCACGTTTTAAATTTCATAACGAATTTGTGCGTTTTTAAATTTACCACCAGTTAACAAAAATAATAGTATTAAAAATCCGCACAATCTGTATAGATAAAAAACCTTCCATTATTTGTAATGACGTTATTATATAGTTAATGATTTGTAAATTTCTACTTGCTCTGATTGTTTGAAAATGCCCTTAAATAACTCAAAAATGTAAAAATGTTAAACTTTAAAAGTGCGAATATAAATAGTCATCAAAAATAAAAAATAAAAAATTTCATTACGAAATTACCTTGGGAATATTTTATGACACTCCACATATTAAAATTTATTCATTAGGGTCAAAATGGGATGGGCTATTAATCATATTTCAAATTACGATAAAGAACAAGAACATTTTGTGTCTAAAAGAAATATTCAAAATCTAAATTTGCTGCAATAATGAGAAAGTTTTACTTTACTAATTAATAAAGTTGTTAAAACACAATTTAACATTAACAATTACATTAACAATGTTCATTGAAAAATTTCAAATACCAATTTTATAATAAATACTGATAAAAACTGAAAAATATTATGCTAAATATACTTTTGTTTTTACTTTTAGATTTTTTTGAAATTTTTAATAAGATTTAATAAGTAATAAATAAAATTTTGTGTTTAAAAAAGACTTTTCAGTTAATGACTGATAAAAATGAAATTGATAAAAATTAATAACTTTCAAATTTAACTGCAAGTTAAATGAAATTTTGTAATCGTTACTAAATTTAACTGAAAGCCAAATTTCTATTTCAAATTTTGCACAAAAGTTGAAGCTGAAATTAACTTTGCCTTTTGGTTAACTTTGTAATCTGATATTTAACAAATATTTGCTAATCCTTAATATATGATACCAAAAGCCTTGAAAAAACCAGTCACAATGTTGCAGTAGTACAGCCTTTATAATTGTATTAAAAAAATTAAAATGATTATAATAAAGTATTAATATTTAAATATAAACATTTAAAATAAAATAAATATAAACCTTTGCATGACATCAGGGTACAATTGCCTGTAGCAATATCCTGCATGTCTGACTCTAATGGTTTCTAATAATCTAAAAAAAAAATGTAAAAAAGAAAAAAAAATTAGGTAAAAATAATATTATTAAAAATGAAAAAATTTCAAAAATCTCAATTTTAATTTGTGTTAACAAATTAAAAAAATTAAAAAAATGAAAAAAAAAAGGGAGGGATTCCCTGCAGGACTTTTATTTCCAGCTTTCATCTTTCAGGCTTTTTTTTTTTTTTTAAATACTTTTATAATTAGAGAAGTTAAAAGTATTTGGTGACGCTTTCTCTGATCTGTTACTCTCACATTTTTATCCAACAAATTCCAATCTTTAAGCCTGGATATCAAAAGCTTGCCACTTCACTTAGTAAGATGTAAGTCTTTGATAAGACCTTCATAGCATTTTTAGAACAATATTTTTAATGACTTATGAAAACAATGTGTTGTTTAAAACAACTTAAACTGTTTGTGTAGTTGCCTCTTCTTGGAAATGTTTATTTTTTAACATAAAAAAATTTTTATACACATAGACGTTGTTCATTTTTATTTAAGGAAGGTGTTAAATTTAAATCACCCTATGATAATAAAGACATTCTACTTACTCCTGAAAAATCAATTGAAATTCAAAATGCAATTGGTGCTGATATCATGATGCAACTGGATGATGTGGTTGATGTTAAAATTAAAGGAGATCGTGTAAAAGAAGCAATGCATAGATCCATTCGTTGGCTTGATAGATGTATAATGGCCAATCAGCGCAAACAATATCAAAATTTATTTCCAATTATTCAGGGTGGTTTAGACTTGCAACTGAGAACTGAATGTATAAAAGGTTAGATATATATTTAAGGTAGATAATATATTTAGTTATATAATTAAAAAGTAAGGTATTAAAAAATATATTAAATACAATAAATGTTTTTTTATACATAAATCTATCATATTTGTATACGAAAATTTAGAAATGGTCAAAAGAAATATGCCAGGCTATGCCATTGGTGGATTAAGTGGAGGTGAAGAAAAAGAAGAGTTTTGGAAGGTTGTGCATCATTGCACTGGACTATTACCAAAAGATAAACCAATCTATGTGATGGGTATTGGGTAAAATATTTAAGTTTAGGTACAGGGCTCAAAGTAATTTTTTCCTTTTTTTTGAAACTTTTTTTCCGACTCTATGGGTTTTTTTGTTGAGAAAAATGTTTCTTCTATGTGAGAAAATATAAAGGAGATTGGGTAGTGTTTATTTGAAGGACTGACCATATGTTTGAAAGCAATAAAACTAACTAAGTATATAATATATATAAAACTAAGTATATAATATATATATATATATATATATATATATATATATATATATATATATATATATATATATATATATATATATATATATATATTAAGTATATTTAAACTTTTTTTGTTTTTTTCTTTTATTAATTCATTTTTAATTGAAGTAAAAAAACAATGGTTTCATTTTCTAATTTATTTATATAATAAATAAATAACTTGATTTCATAATTTGTACATCTTTTTTTGTCATTCCAGAAAGTCATTTAGTCAATAATTTCTTTGGCAAATTTAAAGACTTTTTTCCAGGCTGTTGACGATCTGCCAGTCGTAACCCTGCTTACAACATCATAATTTTTAACATTGTCTTATAACATCATAATTAATAGTCCAATCACTTCATAATTTTTATTTAAATTTATATCAGCAAAGTATTAGCTTTAATAAGTTTCTTCTAAAAAATGTCTTTTGAAAAGAATTAAAAGAGATCGCAAACTTACAGTTTGCGATCTCTTTTAATCAAGTAGTTCAAAGTCAATATCATATGTGCGTGAACAATCTTACCTAAAGTAGGATTTGATGTAAGTTCAGAAACACAATTTGAATTTTCTGTAAATATAAGATCAAGAATGTTAGTCAAATCTTTATCCGTCTTTTAATATGTTGAAAAAAATATATTTTGTGACAAAAAGCAGTCATTTAATGTTTCTGTGAGATGAAAAGTTCTGAACTATTTAGATCTGAACATCTACCAGTGAAGATATCATCAACCCATTTTATATTCGGATAATTAAGTCCCTGGTCAACAAAAAACCTGTAAAAGCACTTAAAGTTACTTACCTTTTCTTTTTGTGGTTTAAAGCTTGTTGTTTTAAAAACATATTTATAAATGAGACATTTTAAATTCTGCTGTAGCTTATTATAATGATGTGCTATTATATGATATTATAATAATGGTGGAGATATTTTAGATGATGGTGACGATCGAATAAACTATATTTAAGTTACTTCAGAAAGAAAAACTTAGATTTTTTTCTAAAGTTTATTGTTAATATGGAAATATTTCTAGTTGCTTTTAAGGAGTGTATGTTAATGGAAATATTTCTTTTTCTTTTAAGGAGTATACGTTAATGGAAATATTTCTAATTGCTTTTAAGGAGTGTAGCATTTTGCAGCTTTTTTTTAAAACACCTTAAAATTTTTTTTAGGTATTTTGAGATAAACCATTTACAAAATAGTAAATAGCAGAAACTCTTTGTAAAAGATTTTTGGAAATGATTGTTATGAATTTCTTCATAATTCTTTGAAAATAGTTATTCAATAATCATTATATTTATTCTTTAGTTTTTGAGAAACCTGATATTTCAAGTTTAAAATAATTGAGCAATATGACATGTGGCCATTCATCTAGAAATTATTTTTCATATGGTTTTTTAGTTTTTAGTTTTTTTTTTTTTTTTTGCAATACAATGTAGTTTTATCTGCCTTATTTAAAAAATTAATTTTTTTTTTATTCACCTTCGCTACAGTATTAGAAACTTTTTTTTTGAATTGTTTTATTTTATTACTGAGTTTAAAAGTTGATATAATATAAAGTTGATCTGAACCTGTGAGAGAAATTGAAAAATGCTTTTAATTTTTTATTTATAAAGGACTAACATAGCAATTTAAAAATGTTTAACAACTGTCACTTGAGAAATTGTGTTTTCGAATCTTTTTTTTTTTCCATACTTTTTCATAAAATGTTATGCTTAATTATATTAGTTTTTGTTAATAATTGCTTTTTTTTATTGTGATATAACTTTAATGATCAAAGCCATCAAGTTTTTTTACCTTTTAGTAGGAGTTCAGTACTTATATATTCTGCACACTTTAATCCAAAGTTTAAACAAGGCATTTTTTTCAGAAAAAGATGAACTGCTTGCTTAAAGCCAAACCCTCAGTTGATGTATATATTGATGCCCTTAACTATGGTTTATCAGTAGTGATGTTTCATGCTGGTTTCATAATAGCTTATCTTTCTGTCTTATAGAAAACCTAATTTAAAAGAATTACTGCTTAGTTCAGATACAAAAAATAAGTTTCTCTTTTGCATTTCAATATCGATGATCAGAAATCTATTATGTATACTTTGGCTGCAGGTGCAGGAATAATTAAACATATATTAAAGAGTTTTTTTTATGTTGTACTCTATTTAGCTGTATAAAAATGTTTTTTCTACACTTTTGCATGTCATTTTTAAACTATAAAAACATAGTATCTTAACTAGATAAATATAGAAAGATAAAAAAGTAAAAAAAAATCCTAACATTTTTTTTTTCTTTAAAGTTTAATATCCATGTTTCCATTTTCTTATTTAAATGACATTATAGAAAAGTTAAAGTGTTAAAGGTAAAATATTTTACTATTGGTTGCCCTTTTTTGTATTAACCTGTATTGCAGATCAGATCTGAATATGAGGTTTATAAGATCAAACCATATTTACCCACAACTAATATTTAGGCTTATATCAGTTTTTTTCTTCTCCTAGGTAAATTGCCTAACTAAGGAGCCTTACATGCCCCTAATTTTGAATATTTTATTTACATACTTTGTGTATATGCGTGTGTGTGCGTATATATATATATATATACATATAGGTATATTTATATATATATATATATATATATATATATATATATATATATATATATATATATATATATATATATATATATATATATATACACACACACACAAATATATCATTTTTGGTCAGGAAGGCGTGCGTCTTTAGAAGACCACATAAATAATACTTTGTTTTGACAATTCAACCACGGCTTTATCAAATAGGCATATCGAAAATGCGCTGAATAAAAAAGATAACATCAAAACTTTTAATTTTACAAATGTTCTTATATCAACAAAATACTTGTAAATAAAGTAACAAATCACTAAAGATTTTTTTTCAAGTATCAATGGACTGGTCCATTGATACTTGAAAATTGGTAAATAAAAATGAGCAATTGCTTTTACTCAGTAATTGATCAGCTTTATGTGAATAAAAACTTCAGCAAATTATATAAGTATGCATTTTTTATAAAAAAACTTTTTTTTTCTAATGATGAATTTATTTTGATTTTATAAGCAATGATTTTCCAGACAACAATAATCTTTTTAATGAAATTTTTTTTAAGAATTATTTAAGTTAATATACTTTAAAAGGATAAAAAATTTCGTTGAAAAAAGTTAATGAATAATAATTTTATATCATTAAAAAATTTTAAACAATTTTATAAACATCTACTTAAAACAAACATCTTCAACAGTCTTATTAGGTTTTCCCTAATTTTTTATAAGTGTAATCTAAATTAACTAGGTATCGCCGAATATTTGGCAGCTGAATATTTGGTGCTTCAGCCAAGCGCTTAGCCGAATAATCAGTATTCGTCAAAAACCACTATTTCTAATATATACATATGTATGTATATATAAATATATATTTCTACACATATTCATGTTAATATTTATAAATATATATATTTCTTTTGTTGTATTAGTTACGCTGTTGATCTTGTTGTGTGCAGTGCTTTGGGTGCTGATATGTTTGATTGTGTATACCCAACCAGAACAGCGGTATGAGAAACTTTATTAAACCAATTATTTACTTAATTCAAAGTTGATTATTGTACTTTTATTTACCTTTTACTTTTTATTTGAAGTTTTTATTAATTTTATTTATTTTAGTTACTTTTATATTTAATTTTATTTATTTAATATTTAAATAAATTTAAAAAAATTTTATTTACCTTATTTCTTTTTTTTTAAATTTTGGCATATAACAGTAAGTATTTATATCCTGTATTTTTATTACATGGATTAATACCTGTTTAATACAAATAATATTTAAAACATGTTAGTTATGAGTGAACTTTGCTATTTTGCAGTAAGTTTGTTATTTTTTCTGCAAAATGTTTTCCAACCTGGTAACTTTGAGTTAATTAACCGCTTGTGTGCTCTAAACATTGGTTTGAAAGTTTTAATTTGCTAATGATTAATGAGTAATGACCAAATCTACCTCAAACAATATTTCAAAACAGTTTAGATCAAATTCCAACACATCATCAAAATCACATAAACTACACAAACAGTTTTATCAACAAGAAATATTCATGAGGATAAACTA
Source organism: Hydra vulgaris (assembly GCF_038396675.1). Lineage (NCBI taxonomy): Eukaryota > Metazoa > Cnidaria > Hydrozoa > Anthoathecata > Hydridae > Hydra > Hydra vulgaris. The sequence continues at coordinate 29,501,822 of NC_088921.1, read as the reverse complement.
AGAAGTTTTAATGAAGCTCTTAACTAGAAATAACTTAAAATTCAGTGACATTGTAATGAAGGTTGAAACTGAACAACTACCAGTCTTATCTTACAATTTTATTGAATAAAGTTTTTAAAGTAGAAAAAATAAAGTCTTTAAATCATAAAAATTTCTTTTTGGTTTTTGATATCCGGGAGCTCTAAAAATTTAAAGAGGCTTATGGACTACTTTTGAAAAAAAATTAAGGACTTTGAGGATAGGCAAACAATCAAATTATGAACCCAGAGTCCTTATGTATTATGGCAGCAAGGACTCCAGGACTCTGGGCTGAAAAACAATATGTCTTGAGTCACTCAGCACATTTAGAACTCTTAGATATCTCCTAGAGTTCAGGAAAAAATAGAGATTTAAAACCAGATTCCTTTTGGGACTCTGCATCCCTGCATACACATATGTCATAAAATATTGTACATAAAAATCAAAAAAGTCAAAAATAATAAACTTCTAAATCTATTACAAATAATCAATGAACACAAAAAAAAATGTTTTTAATTTTGAAATTAATTATTAATTGGATTAAGTTATTAAAAAGTTGTAAATAAATTTCAAGTTTTTTATAACAAAATATAAATGTTTATTATTTTATTTTTTTTGCTGTTTTTTTTTTGTGAATTATTTCCACTTATGGAAAATCCTATGTTACAATTGGCTTACCCAAAAAAACTAAAGAAATTAAATTTCTATTAGGGTAAGTAGCAGAGCATTTGCTAATTGGAAAATCTTGAGAAAGAATTAAACTCACTTATCACATATCTAGTTAAAGGTACTGTTGCTTTTCTGAAAATTTTTATTGATGTACTGAAAATCATAAATATATGATTATGTTAGATTGTGTGGTGCCTTTTGTGAGCTGTCATTTGAAGTACTAAAGATACTTGTCTATGACATTATTTGAAAATTAATAACGAAAATATTGGTGTAAAAGATGGTGGAAATAAAAACTTTTATTCTGGCTACAGCAAATGCATTATCTCACAGATTTAGAGTTTTAATAGGCTAGGCTTTTTTTTACTTGAGATCATCAGTTCATTATGCTTGGTTATTTATCAAATGATCCAAAGCTTTTAGTAAGTTGTATATATGCGTTAGGCTAATACAGTGTTGAGAAAATTTACTTGAAAGAGCTAAATTAAGGCACTTTAAAACTTGCTGGTGATACATTGTGTCAGTGCATGATACATGATGGGTGTTTTTTTATTACATTTTATTTATAAAACTAGATTTTACTGCTATGTTGAAAATCATTATTTAAATGTTTTTATTAATCTAGTATAAGTGATTAATCAAATTTATTTTTGTCATTCTCTTCTGTAAATAAACAATTCTAGTAGAAATCTTATCTAATATACATATAAAATTGAAAAAACCTGCACAAAAAGTATTGAAGCTGCAATTTAAATAAACAAATAGTTTTATTTATTGTAAATGAGCAATAATTGGTATGAAATTTTTTTAATCATTTTTGCACACAAAAAAAATGCTTTTTCTCAGCTTATAGTTTTTTCATTTTGTTGCGCAATTGCAAAGCCTGTAATTATAAATTGGAAACAGTTGTTATTATTTATATTGCATTGTAATTTAAAAACGTATTGTTTTGTAAAAAGTGTGTTTTTTAGAGGTTCGGAACAGCATTGCATAGGTCTGGTCAACTCCATATGAAAGCTAAAAAATTTGCAACAGATTTCACTCCGATAGACGAAAAATGTTCCTGCACTACTTGTAAGATGTATACTCGCTCATTTATTCATAGCTTGATTGGCAAAGAGGCTGTTGCTTGTCATTTATTAACTGTACATAATATAAGATATCAAGTAAGTATTTTAATTGCATATAATTAATTACAAGATATATATTCTAAAAATTTGTGTATAACAGGAATTATCCGTCATTTTATTACTTTTGCAATTTTAATATTAGGCTGGATGAATAAAAAAAACCAATTGCTTTTACTAGCATTTTTGGAGTAATTGCTTAGTTTTACAAAAATAAAAATTTGAGCAATTTTGCTCAAATTTTTATTCTCGTAAGCATAATGTAACACATGAAAAAAGTTTTCTTTATTATACATAAGGAGAGTAATAATCAAAATTTTTTATTATTTTTTATTTTACTGATATTTTTCATGCTTTCAGCTGAAAGTCTTCTGTTCACAGAAAATGGTTTAAAACAATTCAGTCAACAAGAAACTTTCTAAAAAAAGTAAAATATTTATTTACTAAAACGAATAAGATTAGTTAATATGGATATTGGATGTTATGGATGTTACGCAGGAATCACATATATGATATGCATGTCTAATTTCATGGAAGCTCTCATATGAGCAACAAAGGGGACTCTTTTTTTCTTTCTGTGGAGCTTCCATGAAGTGAGAGCATTATGGTAAAGTTTAAAAAAAAGTGAATTGAAGTTTGTAAAAATACTTTTGCAAAAGGTGGTTATAAAAACTTTTGTCAGCTTTTTGTTTTTACCTTGGTGGAAATGTAATAAAACTAAATTTCATCAAAATCCATCAACCTGGAGCTTGTCATAAGTCATGTTTTATGGAAGTCAGACTTTACCTTCTAACATGAGAAATGACAGAACATGTTGTTAACTTTTGATTAGAATTTTTTACAAATTCTACTTTTATAACCTAAGTCTCATAGTTTCGAGGGTATAGTCTTCTAATTTTCAAATTTTTATCACTATTCCCAAGGGCTACAAAATTTTAGGGGCCACTAGACTTGGTAAGTTTAAAGCAAATATATTTTTCAAATGAAAAAGAATTGGTTCAGAAATTTGAAGGTGAATGTCTAAGCTTGATTCATTCGCGTAGTGGTACAAAGCGAGAGGTACAGAGTTCAAACCACCAGTTCCTAGAAGTCACACTCAACTTGTTACTCCACACAGTGTCTTTGTTGAGTTTTGTGTTTTGAAGGGTTGAGAGAAAGATATAATGAAGTTTGATTAAAAAAAAAATTTAAAAAAAAGGAGTAGCCTCCCTAATTAAAGTGATCTTTTGTCCATTTCTTGACTCTGATTCAATTAATTATTAATCAATTTAGGGATGTATTTGTTGTCACAGTACTGGATCTTGCAACACTGATTCAATTAATTGGTTATCAATCCCGAAAAAATAACAAGCTATTTAATTTTCATAAATCATTTTTACATTAGTTTTAATATCAAAAATAATAATAACAATACATAATTATAATATAAGATAACAAAATTAATACACATTATAGTAATACTAATAATAAATATGTTTACAATAATTAAATTACAATGAAAAAATAATAAATATTATAATGGTAGTTATAAGCATTAAATTATTTATAATAATAAGTTAATGATTTATTAGGATGGTGTCACTCATACAGAAATCTGATCAAAGAAGTGACACCAAAATACTAAACCCTGAAAATTGCACTTTTCCCTTATGCTAACCTTTTCTACAGCACAAGTTGAAGTTCTAACAACGCAGAATAACTGATGGTATAGTGAAATCAATTTCTCATTGGTCCACAGAATAAATTGTTGCATATCTATCATACTACAGGGGCGGATCTAGCATTTTTTGGTGTTGAAGGTATCTAACTTTCAGATATGGAGAAAACTCCAAACATTTATATGTTTATACCTATGTCAATTAAGGATGCTTTAAAAAAAATTGCGATGATTAGAGCCTGGGAACAAAAAAGCCTCAAAAATTTGAGACGTTCCTGCCCCAAACGTGAGAGCAACGAGTTGATAAAATATTTTTCTTTAATTCTTTACTAATTTAACATTTATCAAGAAATTGTAAATTTCATAAATTAATCTCTAGGTTCAAAAATTATGACAACAAAAAATTTGAAACCCCATTAAATTGAGGGGGGGAGGGGGTTCAAACTTTACATGGTCATAATTTTTGAATGCTAAAAGGTTATTGTATGAAATTTAAATTTTATTGATGAATATTAATTTAATTAAAAATAATAGAAACAATATTTTATCAACTTGTTGCTCTCACGTTTGGGGTAGGGGCGTCTAAAATATTTGGGCTTTTTTGCTTCCAGGTTCCAATCATCGCGATTTTTTGCAAAGCGTTCTTATTTGACATAAGTATAAACATATAAATGTTTGGAGTTTTCTCCGTGCCTAGAAGTTAGATATCTGCAACTCTAAAAAATGCTAGATCCGCCCCTGTACTTATATTACCCTATAGATCCGCCCCTGTACTTATAGAGAGTCTTATATTACCTAAACTTAACTTTTTCGCAACCATTTGGCCAAGATCGGTTTGAAAAATGTCGATCACAGATATTATATGATCTCAAGAAAAATTTGCAGGAAATTTGGCTGGTCAAACACGCAAATTGTGCATCGTTGTTAAGTCTATGCTTCAATGCCTTTGAGCACGTGGTAAAACTAGAACAGGGCACATTAAATGCCAACAGTAGTATTACTTTTATTCGAAATATTTTGCATGATCCATTGTAAGTTTATGTTCAAATAAATTAAATATTTATATTTCTTTTCCAAATGTTATTATAATCAAATGTAAATAAATTTAAATGAGAATAAATTAGCCTCAGTCGTTCAAATGCTTATCACTAAAAATTAACCATTTTTTCATCAAAATATGTATACTAGGATGGTATTTTCAGTTTCCTGTATAAAAAACAGAAGAACTTTGGTTTGAAAGTAATTGAAAAGTCATTGGTTTTATTCAATTTTTGAAAAAAGTCATCCGTCATGACCCTTGATTACACACTGGCTCGCATATATAAGTGAATTTTTTTTTCTTTAAAAGAAAATAATAATGGCTTCAAATAATTATAAATTGCTTAAATTTAATATACAAAAAAACAATGTTCAACTAAAAATTGAAAAGGTCGTTTTTTATGGCATTTTGTGTTTTTTATGACATTTTGTTTTTTATGACATTTTGCAATATTTTTTTTTTTTAATAGTTTCAGTAGTAAAGATTATGATTTTTAAAATCACTATAAAATTCTGGTTCTTTTGAAACCCAGGTTGATAGTCTTTTGAAGAAAAAAAAAATTCATTTATGAGTTATTTAAAATAATTTTAACATATAAATAATATACCATAAAAAATAAAATATGAAAATATTGGTTACTATTATTACTAATTATTGTTTAATAAAAATAATATAAATCATTAAAAGTTTTGACAACTGCATATACATTAGTATGAATTTTTTTTTCAGATGGACTTAATGGCTGCAGTGCGGAAAAACATAATTAACGACACTTTTGATTCTTTTGTACAACAATTTATGCTCGAAATGTTTCCCGAGAAAAACTATCCGACCTGGGTTATAAATGCTCTTAGTGCTGTAAACATTTTTCTAATCAGTTAAAAAATGGAAGTTCGTTTATATAGTTATATAAATAATAAAAAACATAAATAAAGATATACTTTTTAGAATTTTTGAGAGATTTTCGGAAGTGCACAAGTTTTTTTAATATCTATAAGATAGTTAAAGCGTTTTCGTTTATTAAGGCGCCTAAAGAGATAATTTAGCGAAAAATATATAATATATAGGATTTTATCAGGGCGTATTGAATAACACTTTTTTACTACAGTAAACTTCCGGTTATTCGAACTTCCAGTGGGAACAAGAATTTACTTCAAATTACCGAAGTTCGAATAACTGAAATCTTTAGATTAAGGAAAGGAAAACCGGTTTCCGGAAACTAAAATTTTTTGAAATCAAAAACTGAAAATGTTATTTTCAAAACCGGTTTTTGCATATATATCTTTTGTACAAAATTTACTTGGTTATTTGGCAATTCTAGAACACTTTTCTTGATGTGTAGTTGCTCGAGAAAATAAATGAAAACATTCAATGCTGCTGTTTGTTACTCCTGAGAGGAAACTCGAAGTCATCAAACCCATTGACTTATTTTTTAAGACAGGATCCTGTTGATGTTGTTTTGGCTGAGCTTATTTCATGTGATCGGCTGCCCTTTCGTGTTTTCTCAGCTAGTCAACGTTTGAGAACAGCTCTAGAGACACAAGGATATAAATTGCCCAAAGATGCTAAATCGATTAAGGCTCTGCTGATGAAACATGAAGATATTAAGAAAACATATCAGCAGCAATTTGCAAAAAAGAAGCTTGTTGGTCACGAATTTAGCTTAACCCTTGATGAGTATACTTCATCCAGAAACAGAAGGTATATGAACATAAATGTTCATATGGAAGGTGATTATTGGAACCTCGGAATGATCAGGGTACATGGGTCTATGTCAGCAGAGAAATGTTGTGTAATTGTTGACGAGGAACAGAAAGAATTGGGCTACGTTTTGCCTGTGATATTGCTGCAGAAAACAAGCGGAGCTGCTGTAATGAAAAAATTTGGTATCTCAATTTTACCAGACCATCAGCTCTACCTCGCACATGAAATCTACTTGATTCTCTGTGATGTTCTATATAGGCAATCTAGGAAAGAAGATAATGGCACACCTGAGCAAGTCACCATTCTAGAAGAGGACCAAGAAGATGATGACAGCGATGATGAAGAAGAATTAGAAGTTTCAGCAGGTGCATCAGCTCTTCCAATGATCAGGGAGGATGTCACAGAACTCATCAACAAGGTCAGAAAATGTGTCGATTGTTTTGAAAGTCTCCAGTTAAAAATGACATGATTCTGCAAAAACATATCCAGTCTGAGTTTGGAAAGGAGCTGCAACTAATCTTAGACTCTAAGACACATTGGAACAGCTTACTAGATATGATTTCAAGATTTATTACCTTTAAGAAATATATTCAAATATCACTGATTGAGTTATCAAGCGATATTATGATTTCTGAGTCTGAATTTACCACCTTACAAAGTCTAGTAAATGCTTTAGAACCATTTAAGGTTGGTGTTGAAGCACTTTGCAGAAGAGATTCGAACTTGCTCTCATCTGATGGCATTCTGAAGTTCATTTTCAAGCAGTTAAAAAGCCAGGAAAACACCTTTAGTCAAGAACTAATTGACTCATTTACTAAAAGAGTCACTGAGAGGAGGAATGCTATATTAGTAAACTTAGTTAAATATCTGAATAATCCTGATGTCATTAATGGAGCAACTCATGACATTTTCGAAAATTCCATGCCAAAGAGAAATGCAATTGCTACTACTGCATCAAGTTTGTTTAATCGTTTTTTTGAGCAAAAGAGAAGTGAGTCTATAGATGATGGAAAATTTGTCAGATAATGGAACTAGTCAGGAACAAGTACAACAATTTACTTCCTTGTCAGAAGAGCTCGAGTTCTCCATCAGAGAGACAGTGAATGGGGTTTCACCAAAGAAACAAAAAATAGAATCAACTTTCAAACTAATACTCAAAGAAATGGCAGTATTTAAGCTAACAAAAAAAAGAACAAGCAGCTCAGATTTGTTGCACACGGCTTTGAAGTCAATAGAAGTAACAAGTGTGGAGGCTGAAAGGTCATTTTCTGCAAGTGGTCTATTTGTCACTAAACTAAGGTCAAGGTTAAATGATGAAACGCTTAATACTTTATGTTTTTTATGTACTTATTGTCTTAAGAAACGTAAAATTAACCATTAAAAAGACATTAGTTTGCTGCTCAATTGTATTCAATGTACGTATTTTATTATTTATTTTTTTTTAATTTTTTTGTCCTTTAATCTTTACAAATTCGTAATATATAATAGAATCTTTACAGAGTAAGTAAAATTAAAAAAAAAAATCACAAAGTTATGTGATACAAAAAATATGTAAAATAAAACTGTAAAGTATTAAAAATAACTTCAAAGAACGTGGAAAACTTGCAGAAGACCGATGGTCTTGTCATCAAGAAAACGCTATGCGTTACTAATATTTTTGGATACTTCAATTTAAAATAAGTTTATATTTTAAAAAAAATGTTATCAGTTTTCGGCAAAATGAAAATAAAAATCTGAAATGCGAAAAACAAAGAATGCAGACAAAGAGAAATTTTTAATTTTTTTACACTATACATAAATATAAGTAGTTACACAATTTGCTAAATAGGTAATATATAGTCGTTCAAGTGTTGATAAATAAGCCTATTATTTGTTTTTGTATTTTTGTTATTGCTGTTGTTTTTGAGTTATTTAGAGTTTTTAGAGTTAACACTGGTTTTCGGAACAAAGTTATTTTTATACATGGTTTTAAATGTTTTGGGGTTAATAAAAATTTATAAAGTTGTTAGTGTTTAAAATGAGATCTTTTAATAACGTTTTCAGAGTATTTAAGTTATTCGATTTTTCCTGTTGAGTATTTTTGGATATTAATTTGTTATATAGACAAGGACCACGGTACGAAACGGAAAAGCGCGAGAGATTAGTTTATTTAAAAGGTACGTATATGACATTGTTGCTATATATATTTATGTTTTCGCTGCTGTGGTTCCCCTGATATATATATAATAAAAAAATACACTAGAAAACCGGTTTTAAAACATTGAAAACCGCGGTTTATTCGAAAAACCGGTTTTAGAAAAAACTTAAGTATTTCCTTTCCCTACTTTAAAGTGACCTATTATCAAATTTTAACAGAAGTAGAGAGTAAAAATAAGAATTTTGAAATAAGATGCTATTTAAGCTTTATCTTCGAAAAAATCAAATTTAAAATAAAAAATAAAATCTATACACTTTTTTGAAAAATCGATTTTTGATTGCTTTTTTTGCTTCTAAAGAATTTTTATAAAACATCTTTGATACTAAGCTTAGCGATTGACGGATTTCGACGCCGTTAGTTTTAAAAAGAGACCAACATGCAATTAACTTTATTGCACATGCAATCTCTGATAATTTGGGCTTTTCGTTAGACAAATCTTTTGACTCTTTATCTCCTCATCTACCTCAGCACAATTGTTCGTTAATCTAGAATTTCTCGATTTGTGATAGTAATTGGTTCGCTTGTACAAATATCAATCTCCATGTTTACGTAATCTCCAACAGCAAAAATTTTGTCTACTAAACCACGTGATCTAAACTCGTTGACGTTCTCTTCAAGAATTCGAAAGTATCATCTTCACCATTTATATTTGCAACATGTATTTCCTGCAAGATGCTTTCCTTTCTAAAACAATTCATTACAGTGTTTGTCGATACAGCATCTCATGACTTGATCAACATGCTCATAACTTCAAGAATGCTGATATTTGGGTTTGCTTTGCCAGCATCGATGCATTTGATCTGACCCCTCACAACGTTCGTGCAATAAAAAGCCTTCAATGCTCTTTTCCTCTATACGCGACCTTTCCTTGAAAGAAATAGTTCGAAAAGTATTTTTTCTCTATTTTTCCATCAATCAAGCCACCCTTTTGAAGCCTTAAAATCCGCAATGTTGAGTTCTTTTCCAAAATCTAAAGCTTTCACCCTAATGATGTGTCCACCAATTGGTACATTTTGTTCACATGCGTTCATACACCATTTACATACAGCTTTATCAATGGAATTATGCTTTCTCTAACTTAACTATTTTCTCTTTGCTCCAAATTGACCAGAGCCATAGTTGCTGGTTATGTCTTCTTTATGCTTAATCCAGTAAGTTAAAGTGTTTTGAGGAACACTAAACTTTTTGGCAACATTTTTTAGAAAGTCTTTTTTCTAAATTTTTAAGAGCAAGATATTTTTTTTTGATTGTCAGAACTGTCTTCTTTTGTGAAGATACCAAGTTGTAATGTGTTCGATTTTTTATCATACTTTAAATAACATTATTTCGTTTGCTTTAACATTCCACTACTTTACATTTTAAAATGCAATGGAATGGTATCAATTGAAAAAAACTTTTGAAAATTGAAAATAACAGACAAAGATTTTGTCAAAAGTAGTAAAAAATCTTTTTGAATAACTGCAGGTTTGAATATCTGAAGGATATTTGCATGAGGTTGTTAGGAAAAATTCACGGGGAACGAAGATTGCTTCAAATATGAGCGAAATTCGAATAAATGTAGGGTGACCATTGTCCCGGTTTTTACGTAGGAGAGCGAAGCGCCAAACTAACTTTAATTAGTTTGCCGCTGCTCTCTCCTACGTAAAACTAGAAAATGGTCGCCCTGAATAAGTGCCAGTTCGTATGGCTAAAGACACGGGTTTCGATATATATATATATATATATATATATATATATATATATATATATATATATATATATATATATATATATATATATATATATATATATATATATATATATATATATATATATATATATATATGAATATATATAACGTACATAAGCAAATTTTTCCACGTAAAAAAAGTAAAGTAATTAGGACTCTAGCAGACCAAACCCCAATGATAAATACAACCACCTCCTGAATGATGCAATCGCTTCCCCGTGTAAAAAAAGTTTATCTAAGAGTAAAAAATATTATAAAAATCAAATAAATAATATAAAAAAAGTTTTAATCAACCACGATATCTATAAAAAAACAAAAAACGCTTTACTAGATTGTTTCATAACTCTAAAAGACCACATAAATTTTCAAACTATATTTGTAATATATAAGAATTATATATTAAAAGAAGCAAACTATTTTTGAATTAATCTCAAAACACTCAGAATTTCAAAAAGTTTCAAAACGTTAAAGAAAAGCAATTGTATAAGCTTTTAATTTTTGATATTTACAATTTTTATCCATCAATTTATAAAAATCTATTAAACAAAAATTTTTCAAAAGAAAAAGTATTTTTTGGCGTCAGTGAAACTTCTTTTAAACTTCGACTTGTAAATCATTTAAAATCATTCAATGCAATTAGGCACTGAAATGATGCGGAGCTATATAAGTAAAATGGCAAATTAAAAATAAAAACTTTACACCTTCCGTCAAATGGAAATTATAAGCTAAAGGGCTTTTTTCAAGAAAAATTTTTTTTAACTAGTTTGTTGATTCTTTTTACTCGTTGTCACTGTTCATGAAATAAAAGTTTGAACTATCGTATCTATAAAAATTATTTTCAAATCTTGTAATACCAAGTATCAGACTATTACCTGTATTCATTGCTAACTGAAGTTGTTAATCTCTTAGAAGAACAAAATACCATAATAGATAATAGTGTATAATAAAATATCGTGAACAAAGCAAACAATATAAACATAAGCTATGTTTATGTTGTTAGCTTTTTTTCATACACAATTCTCTTACCTCGATTACCACAATTCTCTTACCTCGATTACCGTTTTTATTTTATTACTTCTCAATTATATAATTACTTTTTATTATTCGTAAAACGTTATACTGTTATTTTTTTTTTTTTTTTTTTTTTAATTAAGGTTTTACAATAAATTGTGTAGGCATAAACTGCCTGTCAACCTAATTATATAATACTTGACAATTACAGAGTTTGTATAACTAATAGAAAATAAAATGTGGATTAGTCATAGAGAAGCCATTCATTTTTTAGATGATTGTCTAGAAGCAGTTTAAACGTTTTTAAAGATAACGCTGATACAATGTGATTAGGAAGAGAGTTCCATTTATTTATTATTCTTAGAGAAAAAAAATTCATACGTAAATTTAATCGCGAAGATTGTTTTTTTAGTTTATATATATGACCACGAGTAATAAATTTACTATCTATTTCAAAAAGACTTCTGTCACTATTGTTGTTTTTGCACCATTTGTAGACGTTGATTAGGTCTGCACGAAGTAGCCTGTATTTTACAGTTGTCATGTTTAATGCCAACAATCTTTGTTCATACGGTAGATCCTGTAATCCATTGATTCGTTTCGAAGCTCTTCTTAACACATTTTCTAGTTGCCGTTTGTCTTTGAGAAGTCCAGGGTTACAGATTGATCCACAGTATTCTAGGTGAGGGCGGACTAGTGCTGAAAATAGTTTTTTGAAGGATAATAAGTCTGGATATGATGTAAATGTTCTTTTTATTATTCCTGTTATTTGTGTGGCTTTGTTGACTTGAATAGTTGTGTGTTTGGAAAATAATAAGTTCGAATCTATGTGAACACCTAAATCTCGTTCGCAATTTGTGGTTTTAATGTTTACTCTTATATTTTTTTCTGGATCATGCATATTATAAGTATGGGATTTGTTGTTGTTTCCTAAGTGCATTACAGAACATTTATCAATATTAAATTTCATTCCCCATTTTTGAGACCATGTAACAAGAGCGTCGATGTCATTTTGTAATTCTTGCGCAGATTGAGTATTTTCAATAGAACGGAAGATTTTGGTATCGTCAGCAAAAAGAGCAGCTTTTGATTTGATTACTTCAGGGATATCGTTGACATATATAATAAAAAGTAAAGCTGAAAGGACGGAGCCTTGGGGAACTCCACTTTTAACGGGTACCCAGTTTGAATAATTTCCATTAACAACAACTCTTTGTCTACGGTTTTTCAAAAAGTTTTTAATCCAATATAGTATTGATCCATTTATACCATAAGCTTTAAGTTTCGAAATAAGAAATTTATGTGGAACTTTGTCAAAGGCTTTTTCAAAATCAAGATAAATGTTGTCGATGGGAATATTATTATCAAGTGATGACGTCCAATAATTAATTACAGTTAAAAGGTTAGTTAAACAGGAATGATCTGGACGAAATCCATATTGGTGTGGACTTAATAAGTTATTTTTAATCAGGTGTGTCATAATATGACTTTTTATAATTTTTTCAAAGATTTTTATTAAAGTACAAGTTATACTGATAGGTCTATAATTAAGTGCTTTTGATCTGTCACCTTTTTTGAATATGGGTGTAATTGTTGCGTCTTTCCATATTTGGGGTATTGATCCACTCTCAAGTACTTTGTTAAAAATAGTAGATAGATGTTTAGACATTTGAAAGCAAGTTTTCTTAAATATTATTGGGTGTAATGCATCAGGGCCTGGTGATTTATATGAGTTTAGACTTTTGAGGTATGTTTCGATATTTTCCGGACTTAGATCAATATTGTTTGTTAGTGGATTTACATTTTTATATGTTAGGTTAAATGGTGGTGTTGCTGTTATTTTTTTGTTTGAAAAAGTATCAGCAAAAAAAATATTGAATAGATGAGCTTTATCTAGATCAGTAGTTGCAACAATATTATTGTATTGGATGTCAGGGAATGCTTCTTTGTTTTTTCTTTTTGATTTGACATACGAGTAAAATGCTTTTGGATTTTGATCTATGTCTCTCGCCAGTTTTTTTTCAAATTCAATAATTGCTTTTCTGCACGCAGTTTTTGCTTTGTTTCGTGAAATGCGGTACTCATTATATGTTTCTTCATTTCTGTTCAATATATATTGACGATATTTCTCTCGTTTAAATTTAAGTTCGTTGATTATTTGAAAGTCAATCCACTTTGAGCGTTTTTTATTATTAAAGTTAGATTTTGGGATATTATTGTTGATAGTAGTTTTAAGTTTATTGAAAAAGATACTCCATAGTTGGTCTGAGTTGGATGTTGGACAGAGTTTAATATTTGCAAGGTCTTCATTAATTTTGTCATAGTTCCCTTTTGTGTATAAATGCTTTGTATGGTATTGTGGTAAATTTATAATAGATTCAATCGATACAGCAAAGTAGAGTAGTTGATGATGACTTTTGCCAATGGGTGCTAGATGAGTTAAAAAGGAGATCATGTTTTCATCAGAAGTAAATAAGAGGTCAATTGTAGAAGGATTTTGGTTTTGTCTGATGTGTGTTGCATTTGAAATATGTTGGGTTAAAAAAGAATCGCGAATATTTTCAGTAAATTTAATTGATTTAGAGGAATTTGTAATAGGCTGTTTTGGATTTTGCCAGATGATATCTGGGTAGTTAAAATCTCCTATAATAAGAATGTTTGGATATTTGTTTGAAAGTTTGGCAATATGTTGATTTATGCAGTTAGTGTTTTCATCGTTACTATTTGGTGATCTGTAATATAAACTTAACAATAACTTAGAAGTTTTCGTTGCAATTTCACAACTGAGCGATTCAGATGGAAATATATCTAGGTTTATTAGGGATGACTTTAGTTTGTTATGTATAAATATTGCTAAACCTCTTCGGCAAGAACTATTCTTGTGATTTGTATGTAGTATGTAATTTTCAATAGCAAACTCGAGATCATTAACTTCAATTTTTTTATTTTTAGGCAGAGTTTCTGTTAAAAAAATAATTTCGGGTTTCAGATTGTTTACAATTTGTTTGAGCTCGTGGCGTTTATTTAGGAAGGAGTCGATGTTTGTGTATATAGCTTTGACGGATTTAATTTCAGTAACTTTTTTAATGGTTTGAAAATTAATCCAATTTTTTATAGTTTTTTTATATTTTTTGTTTACTGAAATTAAGTTTGATGACTTCGTTGCGCCTAATGCACCATCGAAAGGGTGAGTTTGGTTCATTTTCAAGGAGAATTTGGTTTTTCTTATTTCTTTCTTTTCTAAGTTGAGAATCGATTTGCCTTTCGGCGAGTGTCATATCTGGATTAATGAAGACGTTTGTATATTTTATCTTTTTGCGCAATTCCCTAGCGGCAAGTAAAACTTTATTACGTTCGCTGTTTTCAGGAAGTACTGCAATAATGGGCGGAGGAGTTTTTGAGTCTTTTTTGTTTTTTAATCTTATTATTTTAATAGGTTTTTCATTGCCTTTACCAATTTCCTCAAATATCTCGTCAATCATTTTTTTGTCGTCGTTGTTTTTTTCAAGTTCATTTATTTTTTTTGATTCTGGAATTCCAAAAACGATAATGTTCTTTTCACGCTTTTTTTTTTCTTCCTGTTCAGATAATATAGTTTTGGTAATTGAGTTTACAACAATAGCTTTTTCTGCAGATTTATTTTTGTGATAAAGATTTGACCAAAATGTAGCTGAACTATTTTCGGTTTCTTTTTTCGATTCTAATAATTCAATTCTTTTTATAAGTCTTTGAATAGTTTCGTTTTGATCACGTATAATATCGGATAGTTCCGAACAGCTAAGTTTACCTTGCTTAATCATGAATATTGTTATGACGTCGTGTCGATTTTATGAAATTAATAATGAATAAATAATAATAATGTAAAATAAGAAAATAATAACAGGATAATAATAACAATAATAGTAAAATAAAATTTACAATTAAAAAAAAAATCTGAAAGAAAAAAAATATATATATATATATATATATTTATT
Source organism: Hydra vulgaris (assembly GCF_038396675.1). Lineage (NCBI taxonomy): Eukaryota > Metazoa > Cnidaria > Hydrozoa > Anthoathecata > Hydridae > Hydra > Hydra vulgaris. The sequence goes on along the minus strand of NC_088921.1, from coordinate 29,486,697 downwards.
ATGTTTATTTATTATGTTATATAAATTTTATAAAGAAAACAAAAATATATATATATATATATATATCGACTAAAAATCAAATTGAAAACAAAAAAATGAAAAATAGAGAAGTTTATAAAAATTTGCAAACAAAACGACAAGAAAAAAAAAATAATTTTGAATAATAATTAAAAAAAAAAAAAATTAGTAATAATTATGTTTCTTACGTATTCAGAAAAAAAAATAAACGGCTTGTCACGTTGAATGCGGTAGTCGATATGAGTTGATGGTAGTCGATATGAATGCGGTAGTCGATATGTTATTAATTCTATTATTACTTAATTTTTTTTTTATTATTTCAAATTTGTTTTATTATTATGTTATTATTTTATTATTATTACTATTATAGCGTTTTGCATTAAAGCTATATTTAAAATATTGTTATATGTTTTGCTTATAATAATGTTTGTCCTTATAATATAATATTAACATTATAAGTGTTTAACTAACACTAGTTAGTTTTCTATGTGCAAATGTCTTTGAATGTTAAACTTTTTATTCAGAGTTCTTTCTTCATCCTTTTTAATGACTTCTTAACGGTTTTTGAAATATAATTTGTTGTATAAAATTAATTGAAGTTGACGAAGATGAAGTTTTGCCTTTTTATAGCTTGTAATTTATTTATTTTTCTTTTTTATAAAATTTTTAAATATAGAATATATATATATATATATATATATATATATATATATATATATATATATATATATATATATATATATATATAAATATATATATATATATATATATATATATATATATATATATATATATATATATATATATATATATATATATATATATATATATATGTATATATATATATAAACACTTATCTATTTTTATCTTTGACAGGCTTCACTCCTTTTATAGGTTCACCAGGAAGAACCTTCCCGAAGAGCCTAATTTTTCTTGATGAGCATACAGAAGGAGAAACAGCCTGCCACAGACAAAAATAAAAAAAGTGTTTTTACTAATTTTATATTGCTCTGTTCAAATACACTTTGTGGAATACATTAACCTAATTTGTAGGATCACTAACATAATTTATATATGTATATATATATATATATATATATATATATATATATATATATATATATATATATATATATATATATATATATATATATATATATATATATATACAGAGGCGATTTTAGGAGGAAGGAGCGGGTCCCCCCCCCCCCCCCAAATAAGGTGATTATATATATATATATATATATATATATATATATATATATATATATATATATATATATATATATATATATATATATATATATGTAAATATCCTTCTATGGTTACCAGATGTCTGGGTTTTACAAAAGAAAATTCAGTGAAATTTTGACTTTTATATGTGTATTTTCCTATGTGCTGTGTTTTCCTCCTTATAAATCGGACATGGTAACCTTAAGTCCTTTAGAAAAATTAAGAGAAAGGAAACTTGTCTATCAGGCAATATTAAATGATCAGCACTTTTAATTAAAGGATCTGTATTTTTTCATTCAGATAGGTTATTGATTGTGGTTGAAGTTAAATGATCAGTAACTTAACAATAGTTAAGTTACTGATCATTTTGATCAGTAACTTAACTATTTTTGTTCAGATAAGTAAAACATCAGATACAGTTCAGATAACAAACATGTACATACAGTGACTGACTTAAACAGAAAACCTTTTTTAAATTAACCTTTTTTTTAAAAAACGTAATAAAAAACATAAACATTTAAACATGTTAAAAAAAACATAAACATTTAAACATGTTAAAAAAAACATAAACATTTAAACATGTTAAAAAAAACATAAACATTTAAACATGTTAAAAAAAACATAAACATTTAAACATGTTAAAAAAAACATAAACATTTAAACATGTTAAAAAAAACATAAACATTTAAACATGTTAAAAAAAACATAAACATTTAAACATGTTAAAAAAAACATAAACATTTAAACATGTTAAAAAAAACATTTTTAATTACTTTTTTTTAAACTATAAAATGTTACAATTATATTTAGTTTTTAAAATCAATTGTTACATTATTTTTATTTTTTTAAATCAATTAACTGGTAATTTATTTAACTTACTGGTCTACAATTACCGTTCATTTAAAAAAATAATGATTATTTAAATCTCAATTGTATTTAATAAACGTTGCATTTCAAAAATTTTTATGCCGTTTTCGGCATGAGGCTTGTAGTGAAATTTAGAGAAGTTTCATAGAGCCATATGAAATGTTGCACGACAGCAAGTTTCAGTGAACTAAGCGTGTTTTTTAAATCACTGATTAAGCCCTTTGTTTTTGATTGACTTATTTTTATTAATTCAAAAAAAAAAAAAAAAAATAAACCGCTAACTTAATGGCAATTTAGTGGTCTAAGGTTATTTTCTTTTGGTAGTTAAGACTTTTGATTGATGCAAAATAATTTTTTTTTTTTATACGTTGAGCCAATTAAATTGTGCTGCTCGGGTTGCTAGTTGCTAACCTATTTCCCACCGGGTATTTTGCATCAAACTTTATTAATTCTTTTAAAATAGAGAAAGAGGCTTAGTAGGAGGTTGCAATAATATTCGCATCATAGATATCTTTTTTAAAATCAGTGCCCTCCTTAAAAAGTTTGCTACTCTTTCTGCTTTATATAGTTTTATGACGGTTTTGGTGAAGAAAGTACTGTAGAAGGGGTGTAATGTGTAAAGACTTTGTGAGGTAAGCAAGTACACGTTAGCTTTTTTACAGCCGTAAAAATTTATGGATATTTCAATTTGTTTACTACAATAATCATCAGGCAAACAGTCATTTAATATACAATTACCCACGTTACTAATTCCCTGAATCGCTGATTCAGTAACGCATTAGCGGGTTTTTTTCACGCACTTTTTTTTAATCAATTAGTTTAGAAGTCATCATTTAGTGAAGCACTTTAATATCAGTTTAGACATAAAAATCAAAAATTTTACTTCACTAAGTAAATAAATAATTTTTTTATTTAGTAGCAGATATATAATGGATTATATACTTTTATATGATTTCGAACAAATATAATTTATCTTAATTCAAAATAAACCATTTTTTGAACAGTTTTTATAAAATTGATCTCAAAATTAAAAAAAGTTATACATATATGTAAATGGTTTCTAAAAACGGACGCCACGGGCGACTCTGAGTATACTAGTATAGTATTTATGTGCGTATTTAGCTCACTGTTAGCAAAAATATACATGTGAAAGCTTATCAATATGGGATTCCAAAAATGTAAAAATTTTAATCATTTGCCAATGTCCGGAAAAAAATTGAGTTTCGGAAATTTTCACATATACGTGATGCTTCCAAAACTTTGCATTTTTTAGGGCCGACGACACGGGTTTCAAAGTGAAGGGACACATTCGTGAATTTCTAAAAATGTCCTCTATATCTTGATAAAAAAAAAAAAAGAGGGGGGAGGGGGAAGACATGTATTCTCTTAGTTAATATTACAATTTAAAAATTAACAATCAAATAAAAAGTTAAGAAAAATAATAAGTGAATAGTGATGCCTTTTTCAGTTTGGTTATTTTAGTTTTTGATCTTGTTTTAAAAGAAAATCAAGGTTTGTTTTCTATAAGAAACGTTTATATTCTTATTTGAATTTTTATAAGGAAAATGTTAAGAAGTAATTTAGTTTTAATAATATTTTAAAAGAAATTTCTCCATATAAATTGTCCACGATATTGAATTTGAAATAAACAGAGTTTCAAATAAGATCTTGGAATAACAAATTTATCATTTGAAAATTTTGTGGGGTATTTATGAAAAATTTTGTGGGGTATTTATGAGAAATTTTGTGGGGTATTTATGAGAAATTTTGTGGGGTGTTTATGAGAAATTTTGTGGGGTATTTATGAGAAATTTTGTGGGGTATTTATGAGAAATTTTGTGGGATATTTATGAGAAATTTTGTGGGGTATTTATGAGAAATTTTGTGGGGTATTTATGAGAAATTTTGTGGGGTATTTATGAGCAATTTTAGTAAAGTAAGAGTAAAAGATATTAGGAGATAAACCATGTTTTGATTTAAACATGAACATCGTAACATAACCCCCCACCCCCACCCCTCACATACACACATCACTATTTTTCTAAAAGACTTTTTTTTTTTAGAAATTTTTAGTTATAGAGGACTTTTTTTTTTAAATTAACGATTGTACCTCCACAATATAAATTTTTCAGGTAAAAGGTATTTTTTAAAATATCTACTTTATCCATAAAGTCTTAACGTTTTATGATTATTGTTCTTAGTTTAACTGAATTTTTATGCCCAGTTCTATGTGCCCTTTCTATTTTAGTACCTTTTAGGCTTAAATATTTTTCAAAAATTTTATTTACTTTTATTTCGCAGTCATTCCTTTCCCCTTCATTTTCTTTAACTCCATCGATTCTCAGATTGTTTCGCCTGGATTGATCCTCGATCTCTCTTAATTTGCAGTTTATTTTAATAAATGCAGATTCGTTGGTTTGCAATATGCTCGTTGTTTTATACTTTTCTTGTGAAGTAATGACAGACCTAATTTGTTCATCAATAAGATGTTTGTGAGAATTTCGGGTTACCTTTATCTCCCCAACTTCTTTTTCTATTGATTTTATTTGTTTTCCATACTCACTAATATTTAATTCACCTTTATCCAATCACTCGTAAATAATTTATGTGCTGAAACTTGTAAAGTTTAAAACGTTTGTTTCTTGTTATTTTATGAAGTCTCATATTTTTTTAACTTAATTTCGTTATATTTTATCAAGTATTCATATTCAAATAATAAAAGAAACATATATAGAAGTTTATTATTTCTACTTGACTTAACTTTGACAAAACTTGCAAGTTGTGAGGCTCGAAACTTGGAAACTGAGCCCCACAGTGTACAAGTTTTGAGTTTTCATTTAGCTCGCAAACTTTAGGTGTTGATTTTACATTTTTTTTGTGAAGAAAAAGCAATTAACTACAAAGATCACGTTTTCTTCCTAGCCAATGTTCTTATTGGGCTAAAACTGGCGTCGAATTTTTAAAAAAGGTTCTGATTTTTTTTAATATTAAACTACACCAAGTTTTTGTTTTAAGGTTTGGTTAAATATTAGACTTTTAGTTTAAGGCAAAACATTTTTGAACTTTAAATTTTAGACCATAATGTTCTATTACAATGTTAAAATTGTGGTTGCTAAGAGCGTTGCGAAGATAAATAATCTAACTTGACACAGTGGGAAGTCGTTCGTTTGACGTTTCTTGGACGTCCAGACGTTTGTAAGACGTTCGACAGACGTCCCCCTGGACAACGCATGCCTATTGGGGAGGCAAATTTATTGAAAAAGTAGAAAAAATAGGAAAAAGTATGTATTTTCAAAGTACAAAAATTTCTCTTAAAAAATGTATATATATATAGAATTTGATATTTTTCAAAATTTTGGTTAGCATCCGCCTTTAAAGTTTCCTTACTAATAAATACCATAAAAATGAAAATTTTTGGAAATGCTGTTATTTCACGTTTATGCTTCTGTTATTTCACTCATTAAAGAAAATTTTCAATTATTATTCTCGGACGTGAGCAGATGATTTAAATTTTTACATTTTTGGAACCTCATAGTCATAAGCTTTTGCAGGTATATAGCGGTTTTTCAGGAACTGACATAAGAGTTACCTTGGATTTTTGCTTATCGTAAGTTTTATAGCGCTCTATACGCATGTTTTTTTAAAAAAATGTAAGACTTTCTTTCCAAAAAATTAGACGAATAAATTTGAGGTAAATTAGTAAGAGCTAATGTTAGCAAAGTAGTTTTTCGGTAAATTAAACTGCCAAAATTTGTATAACTATAACTTAAATGTAAATATATTCACAAATAGTATTATTGATGTAGTTTTGAATCAATTTAAAAATAAAATCAGAAATTTTTCTTCAGTTATACGCTAAAAAGATTTCGGACCTTGTGTACATCAATAGCCTTGCGGATTTTTTTGTGGAAAAAACCTAATTTAACTTTGAATGTTGACTTAATGGATAAAATACATCCCGTTAATTTTCAATTTTTGCATTTGTTTATATCAGTCATTATTTAACTGTATGATAAACACATATTTATACATTGTAGACCAACGAATTAAGTACGTGAATAATTTATAAATACGTATTTTATAAATATGACAACATTTTTATTGTATAGGAAAAATCAGAAAATTGATCATATGGCAAAACTTGAAGCAATTCGGTATGAATGCTAACACAATAGAATGTTTGTAATGTTTTATAATATAATAATTATGTTTTAAAATGATTTTAAGCATAATAACTGGTTTTTGTTTTTGTTAATAAAAACAATATTTAATTTTAATTTATAATTTTAGGGAAAGGACCATTAAAAGTAATGTTGCTGATAATATTATTCGTATCTTTAAATCAAGTGGATCAAAAGGATGGTACAAAAAGGTGTTAATTAGTTTATAATTTGTAAAAAAGTTTCAAAGTGTAGGCATTTATTCAATTTTAGGTAAAGCTACAATTAAGCGGTCTAAAATAATTTTATTTTTTTGCTTGTTGCACACTCATGTATATATGTATATATGTATGTATATATATATATATTTTTTTTAAATTTAAGTTAATTATATACTTACTCAAATCAAGTAACATAAAAAAAAAGGGTTAAATTTTTTTGCAAGAAGTGATCAAAAAAATATTTTTTTAGACCAAACTACAATAATGGTAAAAATTTAGTGTAAAACTGTCTGTCCAGACCTAACCAAAAAAGATAAAAATTACTTGACAGCATTTCTTAAAATAAGTATCAGTTGCTACAAAATGTAGCAATTATAATTGTCTTTTATTTTTACTACTTTTATTAAAAAAATTGTATTTGTGTTTAAAGTTTAAAATTGGGGCTTGAAACCAAATATCATTGTAGCAGGTTATGTTTGAAAATGATTAAATTTGTTTTCCATTAGCATTAATCCCCAAAGTGTAATAATATATTTAAAAGTTGATATATCTGTTATTTTAAACATGTTTTTTAATATTTGTTAGGTTATAAAATGTATACCTTAATAATGTTGATGTTTGGTTAAAGCTATTGTTATACACCTTTTTGTGTATACTTTGTGCTATCATAACTGGTTCCCCCAGAATGGTTCATAGATATAAAAGAAAATTGGGATCTAGAGCTTATAAAGACTATACCGATCAAAACTTGGAGCAAGCCTGTATTTATATTGAATGTGGAGCTATGAGTCAACAATTTGCTGAAGAACAATTTAGAATCAGCCGTTCCAGCATTAGGAGAGCTCTTCAAAGACGACACCTTACTATCACAAAAAAACATGCTGGGCATCCAGCTGTCTTCACGGCTGAATAACAGTCATTTTGTGATCACTTGAACAAAGTTTCAAAGTTTTGGCTACCCACTGACCTCATTTGATCATTGAATTATTGTGAAATCTTATCTAGATTGATTAGGGAGTGATGTTCAATGTTTCAATGAAAATCTCCCAGGTGTCAAATGGGTAAAAGCCTTTATTAGAAGACATCATCAGCTATCCGAGACATTTACCGGAAACCTCAAAAGGGTCAGGGCTGTAATAACACAACAAATAGTTGCAGAATACTTTGATAATCTAGATAATAAAACAGAAAATGTACCAGCAGAAAACATTTAGAATTTTGACGAGACCAATTTAACAGATGACCATGGGGAAAAAAAATGTATCCTGAAAAAAGGAGTAAAACAGCCTGAAAGAACTATCAATAGTTCCAAATCAGCAATTTTGCTTATTTACTGTGTTAATGCAGCTGGAGAATTGCTGGTTCCTTATGTGCTCTACGAGACCGAGTCACTTCAGACTATGTGGACAGAATGTGGCCCACCTGGCACAAGGTATAATTGCTCCAAAAGTGGGTGGTTTGAGAATAATTCATTTGAAGACTGGTTTGTTAGTTTGCTACTACCAAGGCTAAAAAGGCAATCTAGGTGAAAAGTTGTCATAAGCGATAATCTCAGTAGTCACAATTATGTCAATATTTCAAAACTTTGTGAAGACAACAATGTTCGCTTTATTGGGTTTACCCAATAAAGCGAATTTAACACATCTTACCGAATTACACCGAATTTAACACATCTTACCCAACCACTGAATGTGGTCTTTTTCAGGCCAATAAAGATGTCGTGGTGAGAAATATTATCAGAATGGAAAGTGGGTCCTGGAAAATATGCAACCATGATTAATAAAGACACTTTTCCTTCTTTATTAAGTTGCCTTCATAAATCAATTCAAACAAATTGTGCAGAAAATATAATATCTGGTTTCAGAAGGACAGGAATATGTCCTCGCAATTGACAAGAAGTGTTAAAAACTTTTCTGCAAATGTTTGTTTCCCAAGGAGATCGAATGAGAATGTCAATCAATCATTTCTTGACTTTTTAAGAAGATCAAGAAGTTCTGATATTCCATCTACAAAGCGTGTGAGAAGAAAGTTGAATGGTCCAGCAGGAAAAAGTATAGGGTCAGAAGATGTCATTAAAACAGATGCGCCTAGTACAATTAAAGGAACTACCAGTGCTACTTGAAGAGGTAGAAATAAAAGAGTTGCTCAAAATTTAACTACAAAACAAAATGATGACAGTTCAGATAGTGAAAATGAACAAGGCAGCTTAGTTGCAGACGATGCTATTAAAAGTAGCAGAACAAATAGTAGCAATGAGAACTTATCTGCCAGTGACAACATAAGCAAAAGTTCAGATCTGGACAACACTGAAAAGGTAAAAATTAATGTTGATGAGTTTGTACTAGTAGAATATGATAAAAAGTTGCATTGTGAGTGTTAGTATAGAAGAACCTTTCAGTGCCATAGTTTCTATGATAGAGCCATCAAATAATCACTGGAAGTTGCCAAAAAAACAGACATTATTTTCTTCAATATCGATGAAATAAAAAAGAATATCAACGTCCCAGTACCATTTAACAACAGAAGTCTTTTTAAAATTGCAGAACTTGACAATTAATATACTAATACTCCTAGTACTAAGTATACTACAACAATAGTATACCAGACCTTATTATACTTAAACATTATTTGTATTATTAATTCAGTCAAATTGTTTTGTCAACAGCAGATGTGTTTTTAAAAGTGCAGAGCTTGACAA
>NC_088921.1:29445000-29475000 GCF_038396675.1 Hydra vulgaris | reverse complement strand
AGGTTGCTACTCTTTATTGTGCTTCTGATTCTATTCTCTACCATTACAAATATACCAGAAAATACAAAATTGTATTGTAAGTTAAAATTCGAAAATATAATTAGGGTAGAAAAAAAAACAACTAATAGGTTAACATTCAAGATGTGTAGCTTCATCGACTGACAAATAGGTAAACATGTAAGGAGTGCTTTAACATCAACTGACAAGTAGGTAAACATGCGAGGAGTGCATTTCTTTTCTTCACAATTTCAGCTTTATTTTCTATTTTGATATTAATCTGGAAAGTCTCTTTTTGAATTTATTCAATTTGGCTGTTTTTGATACTGTTACTACTACCCACTTTTTGTTTGTGTTGGGAAATTATTCCATTTTTCAATTAAGCCGATTGTTCTTCAACTAGTGTATTTAAATTGCTGTTACCCTTGTTTTTAAAACTATTTTTTACATATATGCCACTGTGCATCTATCTTGTTTAATTCGTAGTGGTCAAGAAATAGCTGTTGAGGTATAATCAGGTGTACATTGTGTACATCGTTTTTTTAGCTGTACACTGTACATCGTTAAAAAACTGTACTATGCAAGTGCCATACATATGTGCTGCACATCTTATCTGTTGTATACCTTATTCAAAATGTATCAGATGGGGTGTTCTTGGGTCAGATTTGTTAGATGGAGTTTCACAATGTGCCATGTAGATTCATTAGTACTTACAACTTATATTCTGTACTGCTCTGTAAATTTTGCAATTTGTTTATTTTTTTGTTAATTTTTTTTCCTTTTCTAATTTAGCATTTTTTTTGGCCATTCTTAAAAGTAATGTTTTTGTCTAAGTTTTTTATAAGGGGTTAAAAAGTACATCATGTTAAATTTATCTTTTGATTAGAAGTATAATCTTTGCACTCTTGCGCAAAGGTTTTGTTCAGCATAAAGTGCTTTTGAATTTAAATTACTTAAATCTCTGCTGGGAAGCCAATATTATTTTAAAGTTAAATTTAATATTTGACGTTTATTTGATATTTGTCAAATATCAAATATACGTCAAATATAACTTATATTTAGTTTGATTTACTGAATGGATCACAGTAAATTTACCTTTGAACTAAATCAAAACAACCAGTTAAGTTACTACAGTAACTTACAGTTACTCAACTATGAAATTTACTTAATATACTCAAAGACTCGCAAAAATTAGCCATATAAATGTTTCTATTAATATCTTATGTTGTTAACATACGATATAAGCTTCTAACTAAAAATTATTTTAACAAGGAATCTTGAATAGAATATAAAAAATGCGATACCATTTTTTTATATTTTATTAAAAGCAATATCAAGATCAAACATTTTCTATAAATATGCAAGTTGTTTTTAGGAATTTTATTTAAAAAGAAATCTCTTTAAACAAAAGAAATTTTAGTCTTCTAAAATTCTCTTGCTTAAATAATTTTGCGATTAAAATTTGAAATTGAAAAAAAAAATAGTACAAGTTTAAAAGAATTTTAACGCTCAATAATTATAAATTTAATTCAGTGGCATCCTTAATACCCAGTCCGTAACATCCAACATAGCGAGAATTTTTGCTGAAAGTTAAACGTAAATCTAGCTACAGTAACAATATTAGATTTAGAACATAGTGCGAGTAAGTAAGGAGGTTTTATTTAAGTTTTAAGTGATTTGAATAGTTAATTATATTTTGGGTTACAAAAAATTTTTTTTTTCGTAATTTTTTTTTGCATTAATTCAAGCCTTGATTACTATCATTTCTATTTTGAGTCATTACATATAAAAATAGGTTAAGAAATGTTTTATTTTAAACATTTAATGTTTTAACTTGTTAATAATGTATAAGTTTAATTTTATTCATATATTAAAAACTTCTTTTTGTGTTTTAATTTTTTTTTCTTTTTATAGAATTGGTCAGTGAGCATATATTATATAACAACACGAATAAAGTGAGAACTTTTAAAATTTGTATTTTTACTTAAAATCTGAATTTATAATTGTTTTTATTTACTTTTATTTGTTATTCTTATTATATATTATTTTTATGGTAGTCAATTTTTTATTCTATTTATATTCTGTTATTATTTTATTTATTAATTATTAACTTTCTTTATTGGTAAGTCATTATATGAAAAACCTCTACAAAGTTGGAACTCTTTATCTTTATGTCATAGTCACTGTGCTATTGAGCAAGGTTGTTGTGTCCACAAAAAGCATTTTATCGAGAATGTGCATCAAATTTATGTGATTAGTCAGTGCTCTTCTTACAGCAACAATCTAAACACAACAAAGCAGGATGTTTGCAGCTTTACAATCACTAATGAATTAACAAAAAGTTGAAAGTTAACTTGTTCTTGATATATGCGATATTTATATCAAATAAAAGGAAAAATGTCTCTACTAGAAAAAAAGAAAAAGGAAAGCTCACCACTGAAGAAATTAATGATGTGAGAAAGAGATAGAAAGATATTCTTGTATACTGTTACTCTGAATGAAGAAATTGGGCTATTTTGAATTCAAGCTGAAAAATCTGATTCCATGGGTTTGTTGGTTAAAGCCAATGCTATTATGCGGAAAGTAAAAGAAAAGGATACTCTTATTGAACAGCTGGATAATGCTATTGTAAAATTAGATTCATTTTAAAATCATTTAAATTAATTCATCTATCTTTTTCAATTGTATAATATCTTTTTCAATTGTATTTTAAGTTGTGGAGGAAGTTGTAAATAAAGGAGGAGAAATGATTATAAAACAAACTGGTCACTTGCACTCAAAGTTTAGCATAATAAACTTGTTAAACTATTTCAATCAATAGACGATTTAAGTTTTTGTCAAGATGTAATAAATGAGGGGAGATAGGAAAGGAGGGTAGGAGAAAGGGGGGTATTATTAAACAGGAGGATAGAAATTTTTATTTTTATTTCTTTTAAGTGAATTTATATTTTTTAATTTTGAAGACCTAAACCGGTCTCAATAATTAGAAAATAAAAACTGAAATTTTTTTTTGAAGCTTTGAGATACGGTTTCTTTTTTCATCAAAAATGTTCATAAAATCAAGAATGTGGACTCCCAAAAGAACTCTGGCTTTGAATCTATTTTTTCCTGGTCTTTGGTATCCACAACCTTTAAACATGTTGGTTGAGTTATGATCTGCAAAATATAAAAGATTTAATGGCTTGGGGCTTATTGTTTTTAAGCCCGGAGTCTCGTAGTCCTCGCTGCCATTATACCTAAGGACTTCAGGTTCAAAAATTGGTTACTCCTTTTAACTAAAAGTCTTAAGAAATTTATCACGAGAAATTTATCAGCTACTCACTTAAGTAGATATGTTGGAAAAGGAAAACCCCTTTTACTATCTGAGCTTCCCACTGCAAGGGATGTTTTATGATATCGAATATTTTTGAGAGAGGCCAGTGACCTTAATAAAAGAAACTATACTGTTGATAAACTAGTTAATGATATGACTCTAGCTTTATCTGCTCAATGGAAAAAATTTAATTGCAAGTTTTTACATCCAGTAGTAATAAAAGAATGTAGTATTAAAGCTAAACTGAAGTATCTGTGGGAAACTGCAGTTAAAGTCCGAATTGGAAACGCAAAAAAAAAATCAATAAAGGATAGTTTTATTCCAAAAATTGACAAACTTGTTGATATTTTATCCTGTAAATGTTTAATATTTTGTTGAGTATGGTTGTGATCAAGGCTGTAAAAAGCAGACACATTAAATGTATGTGTGTACATGAAAATAAAACAAGTTGTAAAGAGAAAAGAGGAGTATCAGCAGCAGTTAGAAAAGAGAGTTAAAAATTTAAAAAAAGAAAAACTCAACCAAATGGTTCCAGAAGATAATAATTGCTTTGCACAGATTAATCAAGTAATAATATAGTAAATAACTCTAGTATAACGATTTTTAGAGAAATTAAATCTAGTTGATCTAGTGATTTATAAAAATATCTCAATATCTTTTTTTTACTTTTTAGATTTTTATAAACCATTAACTTAATGATAATAACAAAAAGTTTAATTTTTGTATTTATTTTTTTTAGATTAAAAAAACAAATAAAGTTGACTTAGAACCAAATATTTCTAGAGAACCAGAACCCTCCAATAATATTGTAAAAGTTTATAACAGAATGGACATAACAAAAATTGCACTTGCTAGTACTGCAGAAATTGCGATAGCAGCACTTATAGATGTAAAAATTATAACAAAGAATGATACATTGATAATTATTGATCACAGCAAGGTTAAAAGGGCCCAAGAGAAGTTAGCAATTGAATTAGATAATAAATTTGATAAAGATCTTGAAAAAAATGTGGTTTCCTGTATTTTTTTTTGATGACAGAAAAGATAATACAAAAGTATTAACGGAATTTGATGGTAGGTATTTCCCTGTTCTTCTTAGGAAAGAACATTATTCTGTAGTTACTGAACCAGGTGGTAGATATTTATTTCATTTTGTTCCCGATAAGATCACAGAAAACATACTGAGGTAATTGCAGACTACTTGGTTAACTGGTTGGTGGAAAGTAATTTAGGAACACAACTAAAAGCTTTAGGAGGAGACAGTACAAATGTAAATACTGGTTGGAAAGGTGGTGTGATGCAGTGGGTGGAAAGAAAATTGAGAAAGAGATTAGTGTGGATTGTGTGCGATCTTCACACAAATGAGTTATGGTTAAGATGTTTGGTCAGGGCTACTGGGAAAGATGTTAAATACAGCAACAAGTCTTGAAATTATTCCTAGATTTACAAAAATTGATGTTGGGCCTGTGTTAATTGTTCTTAGCCCTGAAGTAATAAAATGTTTAAGTACTGATCAGAGTTATGCTTACGGAATAACAAAAGCAATAAGGTCTGGTGATTTACCTCAGCAGTTAGCAATGCTAGAAATAGGACCTGTTTGCCATAGCAGGTGGCTCACAACAGCATTAAGATTTTGCAGGATATGGGTTTCTCAGCATGGATTATATGGTACCAACCTTCAAAATCTTACATAGATTATTGAGTTTATTGTTGGTGTTTATACTCCAATCTGGTTTAACATAAAAGTTAAATCATGTTGGGTTGAGGGACCAAGACACGTTTTATACCAATTAGAACTCCTCAGAAGCCAGAGGAAACCAGTTCTTGATATTGTAATGCCCACAATTAAAAGATCAGCTTAGTATGCACATTCAGAAGCTATTTTACAAGCAATACTGGTGTTTATAGCTATAGACATCGAAGAATACCTGATATTAACATTGATGCTAAAAATCTTTTTAGTTTGATAGACTGGAGCAATAACAGAACCACCTTTGACATACAGTTTTACATCTTCGGATATTAAAGATTTAATTAATAACCCCATGGTTGTTCCCCAAAGGAGTTCACATACACAATCAGTTAAGAGCTGTACACAGGTACAGCTAGTCACAGAAGCTGCAGGACATGTCCACACATCAGAAAGAAGAGAAACTTACATAAGAGCCCAATTTATTAGCAGAGAGTTGATGTCTGCTAATAGGAGCAAGAAAGACATGATGGAACTTCTAAACTAGACTTAAATAATAAATAATAATCTGAAACTTAAGGTTGCATTTTATAAAAAAATTGGATCCTTTCACATGGAATTCCCCATAAGAATATTGAAAAATAGATAAAACCAGTAGAAAGAGAATCATCTCTATTCAAATATGTTAAAATAATATATAAGTCACTTTTCAGCCATTTTATTTTTATAAGAGTTTAAAACAGAGTCTTGAATATGGTTCTTTTTTTATTTACTATCGTAAGAACATGGGAACAAAAACTCATTCAAAATAATTTTGTCCCTATCTTTTAGAAAATTCCATTTTAATACTGATTATGTAAATTTTTAATAATAAAAAATGGGTTCTTCACAATACTTAAATAATAAATACTTCACATTTCAATCATGGTATGCAAAGAAAGACAAAACTTAGGTGCTGAGTGGGCTTTAGGTGGTTTCACTTGGACAAAGTATTCAATTTCTGATTCTTGTTGGATGGAGCATGATACATATATGGAACGGTTGAAGGAAGTGTACCAGATATCATGTTAATGATGTTAATGCGAAGCTGTTAGTGGGATTCATATTTTAGATCAATTTAAAAAATGATTTAAAATGACACAAATGCAAGAGTTTAGATTAAAAAGAATTTAGATAAAAAAGACTTCTTGTTTGCTCAGACAGGTGTGTGAGAGTGGCAAATGTGGAACATCAGCCCTCCGAATTAAATAAGTTCAGCAATAAGTTGCAGACCTTAAACTTTTTTTAGTCAGCATTAGGTTGGCACAAAATTTTTAACACAAAGATTTCACCATAATGAGGTCGGCATACAATTGACAACCTTATATACTTTTAGGTCAGCAGTTAATGTGCAATGCAAATGCTGACCCTAATTCTGAGGGCTGGAACACGGTATTTTAGATCATCCACAAAATTAGTGAAGAAATAAAACAATTCAATGTAGCTAAAAAATATAAAACCATCTGCAAACTCTTATTCCTATTGTCAAACTCGGCAGAAAAAGAAGAAACTCAGGAAGAAGAACTGTTGTTATCTGCTGCCAAAATATAAAAAGTTATTAAATGTAGAAAGTTTAAATTTTAAAGTTATTAAATGCAAAAAAGAAAAACATTCAGTCACAATGTTATCTAAGAATCCAAGTTGCAACAATTGGTTCTTTAACCATATATGTTGTACACTGATATACTATATAAACTTATTAATACTAGACAGGATATATAATAGAAACTGACTTTACAGTTTATATATACTATCAATTTATACAAAATAACTGATTAATTTATTGTGTAGGATATGCTATAGTTTAATATTAAGTATTCTGTTTAGTCAAAACTACAAATCACTATTAAAGAATTTTAATTTTTTATTTTTAAATACTTGAAAATTAAAAATTAATAAATTAAATTGTTTAGAAAAAATTTGTTTGCTCATGCAATGATCAGGAGAAAAAAAGAGGAATTCACCATAACGTATTTCAAGGAAAAAAAGTATGTTAAATTTGATATTCCATAAAAAATAATATATTTATAATAGTAATAATAATATTACTATATATATATATATATATATATATATATATATATATATATATATATATATATATATATATATATATATATATATATATATATATATATATATATATATATATATATATATATATGTATATGTATATATATATATATGTATATATATATATATATGTATATATATATATATATATATATATATATATATATATATATGTGTATATGTATAAATATATATATATATATATATATATATATATATATATATATATATATATACATATATATATGTATATGTATATATATATATCAACTCTTGGAATTAGGGTCGGCATTCAGCAATGGTGACTTAACTGCTGACCATAAAAAGTTTGAGGTCAGCAAAAAATTGCTGACCTTGTTTTTATGCTTTATGGTAAGACCTTTGTATCAAATTTTTTTTGCCGACCTGATGCTGACCACTAAAAGATTGAGGTCAGCAAATTATTGCCGACCTTATTTTTCCTAATTCCGAGGGTTGATATATATATGTATATGTATAATTCTATATATATTAATATAATATAGTTAAATAATTGTTTAAGGTTATCCCTCTATGTCACCCATATTCAAACAACAGAACTTCTTTACACCATTATCGATTAGAGATATTTCCTGATATCAATTTTAAGGTAACATTTTTTATTCTTGTAAATTTAAGGAAATTATTATAAAATATTTTATTTTCTTAACATTTGTAAAAACTTTAATAATCTAAGGAATCAGGCAAACACAAAAGTTAAACACAGACGAGTTGGCTCATCAGTTTTTTTAATTGAAATGGAATTGTAATTGTGATAATTATAGTGAGCCATTTTGTTGCAACAAGACTTTATTGCAACAACACTTTGTAACATTTTCATTCATATTTTTTACTCTTGATGTTTTTTATGAGGCTTTAGATAATAAGTTCTTTTAAATTATATAAGAATTTATTATTTAAAGTCAAACAATTACTTCCTTAAATGACATAGAAAATGGGACTATGTAACCATAAAAATAGCTTTTCAATCACTTTTTTTTGTAAAAACTTATCTTAAAAAACTTTATATGCTAAAAAAATATCTGGCTTTATACATAATATGTCTCTCTTAAATACATAATATGATGATATATGAAATTTATGAACAATAAGTTAAAATGGTCCTCCACTAATATAAGCTTATTTTTTGTAAAAATTTTTGATTTTTTTTTTATAGCTTATTTTATTATTTCATCATTTGTGAATAGTCTTAAAAAGAAAACTTAAAACAAACTCTATATAAGAATATTTAAATTGTTATATTTAGGTAACTAAAAAATTTATTCTTAGAAATGTCCATAGCAACCACCATTTGACTCATTTTTAGGTCAACTTGAATTAAACTCTCTTCTACATGTTTGAAAAGGATGAAGATGTTTGAAAAAGACTCTTTATTTTATATTAATTGTAATTATATCTGAATTATGGCTAAGGGGAATAAGAAGATTTATAGCAGAAAGAGAAAAAAGAACAAATCAACATCTTTTTAATCCAAACAAGTTTTTTATGTGGCCTAGCCATAAGAAATAATCTTAACAATTTGTATGCAATGAAAAAAAAGCTGTTTGGGTGGTTTTGTTTCACTGTACAGATTTTTACGACAAGGAACGTCAACATTTTATGTGCCCAAACACCATATGTCAACATATATGTCCCCAAAAAACACTTGTGCAAATTCAGGCAAAGAAATAGTAAAATTCAGGCATTCAAATAAAGTTTATGGTGTAAATACTTATGTATACCACATAAATCTTTCTGTTGCAGTTTTCAAAATTTTAAAACCAACTTTTCGTGATTTATCTTTAGGTGGTTTACTAAAAAATTGTCTGCATTTTGCACCTTATCATCTTTACGGTAAAAGGCAAGAAGTGCCAACAAGGCACTCAATAAGATTATTTTTAGACGCTGCCCAAAAATTTTTTTTTGATAGTAGAGCGGTCTTAGAGTCAAATGTTAGTTTAGCTGCTATTGAATTTAAAGAAGATTTAGATAGAATCCTCTGTATGCTCACTAAATTTCAACTAACAGGATATGTTACACCCATGAAACCTAATAAAAAGAAAAAAGAAACTATAAAGCAGTCTCTTCATAATTTTTATTTCTGAAAATAAAATTTTGCCTCAATTAAAAATCTTTGAAACTTTTGGTCAAACTTTTTTTTTTGATTTTTCACATATTTAAAAAGATGATTGAAGGATGTTCATAATAAAAAAAGGAAAGTACTTTTTTTTAAGACTAATGTTGGCCATTTGTCCAACAATTTTTTTATGTTTGTTTCAAATATTGTTTTATTTCTATATTTGTTTCAAAAACCTTTTATATACTGTGAATATTAAAATATCCTTCTTTTAAATAATTGGGTAAATAGTTTATAGGACCACATTTTTGGTGAAAAATTAAATCAATAACTCTTTGCAATCAAGTTAGCCTTTACTAAGGAGCACCACCTTTATTGTTATTTCTATTATAATTATTATTTCTATTATAATTATTGTTATTTCAGGCATTATTATTTTTAATTGTTTTATTTTAGTTAACTGTTTGTAACTCTCTAACTTCGTGTATATAGCTATTGTGTTTTATAAAAACAAATGGTTTGTTATTTTTATTACTATTATTATTATTGTTATTGTTGTTTTCCTTATTATTATTGTGATTCTTATGCTTATTATTATATTATTTTTATTATTAGAACCATTATTAACTTAATCATTTATTATTAGGTGTTTACTTAATGTTAGTCGTTTTACTATTTGTAAACAACCTTGAAAGTTAACGCCAACTATTTCAGAAGTATATATTAATTGATTGATATAAATTTTGATATTTTAATTAATGCTAGTAGTGATACTATTTTTAAGATTATTTCATATAGGTGTAACTAATATTTATTTTTTAGACAAAGGAGCCAACAACTATTTACTATAATAAGAAAAGATTTTACTTTGAAGGTTTTTCCTTATTTTCACATGAATTAATTGATCATGTAAGTTTTATCTGTTATGTTTTTACGTTTTTTAATTCGTAATTTATTTAAAGTTTATATTTTATTGGTATATATTTTTTTTATTTTTCGTTTTTTTTTTGTTTTGTTTTTTTGTTTCTAGTTTATTATTAAAATTACCATATTGCTATTGATAAAAATCTAATTTCTAACTTGATAAGTTCCTTAGTTTTTGTATTTGTTATTTCTAAAAGTTTTTGACATATTTTGTATGATAAGATGCTTTATATGTTGCATTGTATAGTTGTTATGAATGATGACTTTAAAATATTTTATTTGTAATGTCATATCCTTTTTATTTTTAGACACCAGATTACACATTTTTACAAAACAATATTAATTACACTGTTTCTTTCATTAAAGAGGAATATTTTCCAGAGGTACTTTTTAATAAAAAAAAAAGTCTAAGCTGCAGAACTGGATAAAGTTTAGTAATGTTGTGATATTTCGAATTTATATTTACATGAATTAATGCAGTGAATTACATAAAAAAAGATGTTAACCTGTAAAAAATACAATAAAATAAATTTGGCACAGTTATCCAGAAATATGACAAGAGTCATTAAAAAAAGTCTCATCGTATGGGTAGCAGGAAAGATCCATATTTAGGCATAATATGGGCCATATAATTTGAGTTCCAATATGAAAAGATAATTTGATGATGACTAACAGTTTTTCAAAACTATATTTTTCAAAGATGATTTTTTTTTTAAGTTATACTTAAAGTTCATTTAATTATAAGCCTATACAGTAGAGTATTTATAAGTCTATACAATAAAATATATGCTGTATAAAATTTATAAAGACATTTTTGCAGCAACTAACAACTTTTTTGAATAAAGCAAACATTTTTTTGAATAGAGTAAATATGTATTAACCAGTTAGAAGAATTTTCTGGCAGAAAAAATTCTGTAACTAATCTAATTTATTTCACATGCTGAATCCATAACTGGAATATTTTTTTTTGTTATTTATTTCTATATAGGGAAGGGCTAGTTGCAATGCATTCTCAAAAACTATATTTCCTGTTTGTTACTTTTTAAAAAAAAAAATCTGCTGTTAAGTAAAATAAAATTTGTCTCGCAATTTATTTTTTAAGCTTTTTGTGTTTGAAATAGATTTTTTTACTTATTTTCGATTGGTGAGAAAAAAAACTGTTTGTTTGATTTTTAACGTTTTTTTATATTATTAGGGTTTTTGTATCAAAGATGTGGATCTAATTTGTGATTATTATTTCCACGATATTTTTGAGCTATATGATTGGAATATTAAAGGTAAATGTTTGTTTACTATTTATAAAAGCACGCATAAAAATATTTAATACATTTGATCATTAAATATTATTTGTTTTTATTTTATTTTTAAAATTTTTGATTTTTAAGAAATATGTTGCAATTAGGTTCATCAACAAGTTGCAGACCTTTCCATTTCATGCCAAGATTTGTTCGTGTTGTTGAAGGTATTTCTTAAAATAGTATATCTAAAAATTCTGAGTGTATGTTTTACAATATTTAAAAAAGTTTAGCAAATAAATCCATCCATTTTTTTTACTTCATATATTATAGAAAGTTTAAAAAGGTTTTTTTACTTAATGTATTGCTATAAAGCATTTGTACCTAAAAATAACATGAATTATAATATAATTGATACAAAAAATGATACAAAAAATACATTGTTAGCTCAGAAGTACTAACAGTTTATTTTTTTTATGGTCAGCATTTGTTTTATGCAGCTTCAAGTATGCTTTTTACGGCAGAAATGTTAATGTGTGTGACTTTACTTGTTGTCATGAACATATGTGACTTTACTGGTTGTCATGAGCATTTGTGACTTAACTGCTCATCAGGAACATTTGCTCCTTAATTTTAATGCTTTCAACTAATCACCTTTTTTTAGACGTTTTTTAAAAATAACATTATGGTAGAAGAAAATAATAATTGTAAAGAACTGTTTATTTTTAGTTACTTAGGCATTTTTTTTATATAAGTTTAAAATAATTATAAATAAATTAAAGTTTTAATTATTTTTAAGTTATAAAAAAAAAAAAAAAAAAAAAGACTTGTTAACACACAATTCATTAGACACAAAAAATCCGACAAATAAGATATGGACAGGCCATTCAAAAAATCTCACCAAAAAGCAAGCTTTTTAAAGCATGATGGGTAACTTGTAAAACAAACCATAAAGAAAATTTTAAAGCATGATAGCTAATTTGTTAAACAAACTATAATTTAAGATGGTACTTCTTAAGAATAAACCAATGCAATATTTATAAAATTGCCTTAAAAAATAGCAAATTTATAGAATATAGCACAACAGATTCCAAACATCAAATTCTTAATCAATCATTGATAGTGTTCTTGCTATTTGTTTGTGGTAGTATTGATGATTAATTTTTTTTTTTTATTTCTTATGGTTTAACTGAAATTATCAAAATATAGTTGTGTAACAATTTTTAATTTTTATTCATATTTTATTGCAACTTTGCAAAAGCGAATATGATCATTGAAAAAATTGTGTTTTTTTTTAGTCATTTGTATCTTCCTGTTTTTTATAATTTTTATCTTTTTTTCATGTTTATATATTTTTAAAAAATATTTAAATATAATAAAGCAACTTTTATTTATATAGAACTATAAAAAATTAATCATATAATTTTTTTTTTTTTTTGCGGTTTTTAAAAGAAAAAAAATTTAATGTTCTTCCACAATGTTATTAATAAAACTGTCTTTTAACTTACTAAGCAAAAATCTCTCTATATTAAAATAACTTAAGTTCAATAAAAAAGCTGTGTTTTTTTGTGCATTTTTTATGTATATTACTACTTCACAATATATTTGCATTATTTCGCTTATCTATTGTGATCAGTGTCATCGGGTATAATAAAAAAATGTTAAAAAAGTAATGAAACAAACAATTAAAATAAGATGGCATTAAAATGTTTAAAATAATGTAATAATGAGAACTTGGAGACCATTTTTTGAAAAAATTTTAACTTAAATCATTATTACATTATTTGATTAGCTTTTCCAAATATTATGCTTTTTTATTATTTTATTTATTAAATATTTGTTTTTTTTATTAGCAATGTGTTTTTTTTATAGGGGTGTGTTTATTTTTTTAATGTTTTTTTTTTAAATAACTGATGTTGTTAATAGGTCAGCAAGATATCACAAATGTTTAATAAATCATTATACATATAAAAAAAGTTTATACTAAGTCAATTTATTTAATTAAACTTATATATATATATATATATATATATATATATATATATATATATATATATATATATATATATATATATATATATATATATATATATATATTATATATATATTAAGTCATAATTATACAATAACTAGAATATGGCTTATAAATAAATACACACACATATATTTTTTTCTTTATGAATATGAAAAAAATATATATATAAATTTATATATATATATATATATATATATATATATATATATATATACATATATATATACATATATATATATATATATATATATATATATATATATATATATATATATATATTTATATATATAAGATATAAGTTGGTGTTTACCTTACCCATAAAATGTTATTTAAGATTGTTTTCACTTTATAGTGAAGAGTGATAAAACATCCCAACCAGTATTTTAATTTTTTTTTATAGATTTGTCTAGAGATGAGCCAAAAGAAATATTTCAAATCCTTTCCATGTCTGTCATAATCAAACATCTTATCAAATCAACCAAACCATTTTTTAAAGTAATAGTTAAAATATTCAAAATTCACTTTGAACCACGTTTTTTTTAAACAGACTGTTTATATCAATTTTTATTTGAATAAATCTATTTTGTTTCAAGCCTAAAACAGACACTCATTATACAATTGATCAATGGAAAGAACTTTGTTTTGAGAGTTTGGGATCATTAGTTATTAATCCAAAAAAGGTTTAAACTTTATGCTTTGTTGTCTTTGTTTAATAATTGTTCAAATTTATTTTGTTTCATTAAGTTGATTTGAAATTGATAAGTTTATATTTAGAAACCACGTGCTATAAGAGTTGATGAGATCATCAGTTGTGGAGGAAAATGTGGTTTATCGGTATTTGTTTTATACGTGTTTTTTATTCTACATATAAACTACACAATAAAAATAAATATTTTGAATTTTATATATTCTTTATAACTTTGTATTTTTATTTTAAATATTTTAAAATTCCTGTAGTAAAATATATGAAAAATTGATTCTCAAAAATATTTGACTTATTAAAGTTTACCTATGTTTCACATTTCTTTTAAACACTTCAGATTCTATCAAACACTTGTATTCATATCAATGAAGTGTTTGTATTTATTTTCCAAGATTTTCAAGGTTTTATGCAGCCCATTAATATAGTTTTATAGAAATCCCAAAGTGCAGAGACAAGTTGTGTTCATATTTTAAATAAACTTTAGAAAATAAGTTTAGAGGTAATTAAACCTACCAAAACAAATCCGTTATTTCGATATTAGCAAAAAACTTGTTCATTTTAAAGGCCACATTGTTTTTTGCAAAAGAAAAAAAAGGCTTGTTGACTTTTTTTTAAACTTTTTAAAAAAACAACAACAAGAATTTCAATGAAAACTTGCTAACTTGCTATTATTAATAAAAGTTTTTTTAAACTATGTTGAAAAAAGTTTAAGAATAATCTATTAGTTTAATGGAGAGAAGTGAATATGGCTGCTATATATAATAAATTAATGGAGAGAAGTGAATATGGCTGCGAGTAAATCTAAAAACTAAAAATATTATTATTGGTAATAATTAAATAAAAAAATCTGTAAAAACAAAATAATTTTTTTTCTTTAAATAAAAGTTATTTAAGGAAAGTCTGATCAAAATTTAGTTACTTTTCATCAAAATTGACATCTGAGAACTGAAATGATTCATAAGTTAAAATGCAGCAAAAAAGTTTTACCATAATTGCAAATTAAAAAAAGAAAAACCCAAGCTTATAAAGAAAAACCCAAGCATATAATTTAAAAACCTGTACCGTGAACACGCTATTCATTAAGCAAACCTGATATTTTTATAGGAAAAAAAAATAAAAACTAAGCATAATTATAGTTATAATATTAGAAACAATTTTTAATGCCAAGTTACATCATTCTCAGTTTACTAATCTTAGATTTTATCTCAGAAGTTAGGTTCTTGAGATTCTTTAAAAAATCTTTTATATTGTCATTAACAAAAGTTTATCATTTCATCTTTGTAAAAAGCAGATTTAGATCTAGATTTTCACATTCTCCTCATTAACTCTCTTCAATTCTCCACTATTTAACAAGTGCTTAACTAAATCTTGTTTTTATACCTGCTGTAAATGACATCTTTATTAGCCTTACTGTAAATGACAACTTTATTAGCCTTACTGTAAATGACAACTTTATTAGCCTTACTATAAATGACAACTTTATTAGCCTTACTGTAAATGATATCATTATTAGCCTTACTGTAAATGACAACTTTATTAGCCTTACTGTAAATGATATTTTTAACCTGCACAAATGATACTATTAAACTTTTATTTGGATTTCTTAACTATTAATTATAGGCTTGAAAACATCTTATATTTATGTTTATGATTTATTATTTTATATTCTTTGAAAAAATCTTATATTTTGTTTGTTCATAAAAAAAAAATCATTACTTTATTAAAAAATTATTTAACAACTGGATTTTATTTTTATAACTGGCATCTGGTTTAAAAACAAAATCCCATTTGTTGTCTCAATTTTTTAAAAACTCTGAAAATCACTCTAAACCCTCTAAAAAACAATCTTTTCATCATTAAACTTTTTACAAACTCTCGAGTTTAACTCTTAGTAGCGCATTTAAAATTCAAACATAGATAAACAAAAAGTTTTAACTAATTCATATTTTTTTCAACAAAAACATTAGTTAGATTATTATATATTTTCTTGATCTGATTTTTTTTTAGCTTGATAATTATTAGATATTAAATAGTTACAACATTTCTATAATAAAACATGTTTCCAGGGTTCACCAATCATTATACACACTACACTAATGCAATCTGGTTTAAAAAAATCAGGAAAAAAGTGAGTCGATTGAAGTGATTTTTTTATAATTATCTATTGTACTAATGTTAACATGATATATATATATATATATATATATATATATATATCATAATAATAATAATAATGCCATAAATTTAATAAAACTTTTTTAAATTTACTTAAATTTTAGACTTTATGAATTAAATGAAAAGCTGAGGAAGGTTAAAAATGCTGTTAAAAAAAGGTTGGTTTACATTTCGAACAACAATAAATACAGGAATAAACTTATAAATAAAGAATAATTGAAACATTCCAAGAGACAAATTAGGCGATTATCGTTTATTTCAATATTTGGAATGTCTCAGCATTGAAACTTGCACACTCAATATAAAGTGTTTATGTTTACATTTTGTAATATAAAAATTATTGATTTAAATCTCAGTTGATTTAAATAGTTTAATTCAAATGGGTAATCATGATGATCATATTAATCAAAAGATAAAAATCAGATGAAACCAAAAAATAAACCAAGCAATGAAATATGTTATTTTAACTAAATAATTTAATTAAATAAATTTTAATTAATTTAAGCTAAATTAAAATTTTTTTGATTAAGTCAGGCACCAAGTCAAAAAATCCAAATCAACACTGAACTTTCATAGGAAATTTATATTTTTTAACATGGAAGCATTAAACCAACAATCAAGTTGATCATAGTTAAAAGATGATAAGAATCTTGTCATTCATTCACAATTTTTTTAAAATGTATTATTACAACCCTCTCCTTACCTTACAACTCCAAAACAAAAGTTAAAAAAAAAGATTACCTTCTTTTGTTCCAACCCTCTCTATACCTATCTATTAACCCAATCTATAATCCTATCTATAAACATTCAAACTTCTATACTTCAGACTATAGGAACAAGTTGGAAGTCAAATTTGGTACTTAAGAAGAACCTTCTACAACTACACCACTACCACTTATTTTAGAAGCATAACAACGTTTTAGTGGTTTGATCATTGACTCAAACTTCTAAACTTCATTCTAAACTAAACCAGACTTCATGATATGAATTGAGAACCCTTTACAAGAAGTTTTGATAAGATACAGATTAAAACCCTTCAAAATTATTTTTCAATTTTTTACCATATCTTTTACCATTGACTAACTGCAAAATGCTGGTAACAATACTTTACTGGCAATTTTCTTTCAAAAAAAGGTGATCAAGTATAATTAAGTATATAGGAGAAAAAGAATCTTAAAAAAAGTAAAAACCAGGTGTTTAATACAATTCAAGTTTTATTTAGAATCTTATGTAAAGTCCTGTGACATTAGTCAGGATTCTTGTTAAAAAAATATTTTTTATAATAAAAAACACTTGATTTTATGTGTTCCTATTCATTCTTTGAATATTTATGTTAAGAATGTTATGAATATTTATGATTATTTATGTTATATATATTAAGTTATGAATTTTTAGTGCATCTAAGGAAAACCAAGAATTAATGCTTGAAATTGAAAATCAAATTGAAAAAGAAAATAGTGTTATAAGGTATTAATAATAACTGTTTTTTTATTTTATAAAAGTTTATTTTATAAATATATTGCTTTCAAAATTAATTTGCTTATGATTTTGAATTAATTTGAATAACTTAATTAAAATAAAATCTTTTAAATCTCAAGTAGGGACCAAAAATGGGTTGATGTGCGTGTTGACAGTAAAGGCTACTATAAAACTGGATTGAAATGGGATGTTTGTCAGGTAAGTTACATATATACAAATTACAAACACACACAGGCATACACGCACACACATATATAATTATTGAAATTTATATTACTGTTAAGTTCCTCCTATGATTCTATAATAAAAATATCCTATATCCAGATTTAAAATGTACATAGAAAACAGAGTTAGTATGTACAACAAAGAAATGAATTAAGTTGATCGAGAACAATCTTTTTCTTTAGGTGTAAAAAAGGCATAGTCATTAATCATTTAAAAGTTGAGAAAAAAAAGTCTTAGCAAAATAAATATTTAAAAAATGACATTTGTGTAGGTAAATGTCATTTGAACATACTTTAAAATAATTTATGTTTTTCATTAAGGTGATTGAAATGCTGTTGGTAAACTAAATTTGCTATGACTCTTGAATATATAAATATCAGAAAAACAACCATTACTGGCAATTGTTTCTCTGATGTATTTATGATATGATACAAAACTATTACTTAACAAAATTATTACTTAACAAAACTATTACTTAACAAAATTATTACTTAACAAAACTTTTACTTAACAAAACTATTTCTAAAAATGATCAATTATCATAACTATTTTCTCCATGAGCTTTTTATCTATATATTAAAAAAGCCCGTAAAATGGTGATTTCAAAGTTGACTTTTTGAAGGAAAAATTTTTGTTTGGATACTTGTCTCTCCTGTATGTTTTAAAAATCAATTTTTTTTTTTTTTAATTTTTTGTTTGAATAGATTTAAAAAAATGTGTTTTGTATATTTAATTGTTAATGTTGTATATTTAACTTTGTATATTTAACTGTTTAATTAATTGTTAAATTAATTTGTTAAATAATTTGTTAAATTAATTTGTTAAATTAATTTGTTAAATAAATTGTTAAATTAATTTGTTAAATAAATTGTTAAATTAATTTGTTAAATTAATTTAAATAATTGTTAAATTAATTTGTTAATTTTGTATATTTAACTGTTAATGTTGAGTATGTCTAACTGTTAAAGTCTGTTATATCTTGCTTTTAAGGTCCTGTTTATCTAACTGTTAAGATCCGGTATAACTAACTGTTAAGGTCCGGTATTTCTAACTGTTAAAGTCTGGTATATCTAACTGTTAAAGTCTGGTATTACTCTATTAGCTAACATTCCCAAAAACAAAGTATTCTTATTTTAATAAAATTTGAGTTTTCTGTCATCAGCAATATTTTTTTTTTGCTGTTTAAAAGTTCTGTGTCAGAAAACACTTAAGTTAGCAATACTACTACTGCTCATTTCGGTATCAATAATTTAGTTATTTTTGTCTTTTTCACCTTGTGATTTATAATTGTTGTATTATAATTGTTTTAACTCCAGTTTTTTTTTTTTTTTTTTTTTTTTTTTTTAATAATTCACCTCCCCAAAGCCGAGAAGGCCACTACAGATGAGGAGGCTACTTGTGGTTATCACCCTCTCTCAACTCTATAACTCCGAAACACGAACCTTGACGAACAAGGCCGCTGCGCGGAGAAACAAGTTGAGCGCAGTACTACTAGGGACGTGGTGGGAATCGAACTCGGAACCTCTCGCTTACAAGGCGAGAGCTCTACCACTACACCACTACCGCAGTTAAAAATAGGAACAATATTCTTCATTGTTATAAATACTCATCTGAGAAACACACCTGTAAAGAATAAAAATACGAATATAGAAATCTCATATGAACGTATTAATCATTCACATTGTTACAATAAACAATTTAAAAAGTATTTACTTAAGTTTTCCCCGTCCTCAGCAGACACTTTATTGTTGCCCAATTGAAATGTTTTGATTTAAAAAATGCTAACTTTAACTCAGGTAGTTTTTTGGACTTTAGTTAGCATAAAATTTTTATTTCATCTTTGTTTAAGCAGATATATTGTATATTAGGGTTATTTAGTAACCAGTTCATTTGTTATTTAAATTATTTAGTAAGTATTTTCTTCCTATTAGTTAATCTTTTTTGTTGTTGTTTTTATATTTTCAATAACAATTTTCACCGCTTTTTATAATTTTTGTTTATGACATTGATCATTTAGAGTTCATTATTATGTGTTACTTTAATATTTTACATTTTTTATTTATTTGATAATTTTTTATAAAATTCTTTTTCTTGTCTAGCATACCTCTTATTTACCACTTGTATGGAATTATTTATTATTCATGGCTTCACTTCCTGTACTCGAAAGTAAAATAAAATATTCGTTCAAAGACAAATCTCTGTTAAAGGTTTTTAAAAACGTTGATTATTTCTTAAAACTTTTAAAATAATTTTTCAAGTTTTTTAAACAAATATATTTCAATAAACAAAAGTGAATGTTATAGGTAGCTCTAACTCATGCATCATTTTTGGATCAGTCCTCTATGACTTCAACATTGTGTAATAGTTTGCAAAATTTAGGGAAAAAAAAACCTGTTGTTGAGAAGATTTCTAGACCACAGAACTTAGGATTCAAGAGAAAAGGTTATTAGTTATGCAATAAATATAAATATGCAGTCTTTTAAATTAAATTTATTAAATGTTTTGTAATTAATAGTTTAAAGTGTGTGACCCCCTGTTTCCAACTATTTTACTACATGAGATATAATAAAATAAATAGTTTCGATAAACAAATGATTAGTTTATCGAAGCTATTTTCAAGCTAGATTTCAAATAAACAACAGCTGGTTGTTTATTTGAAATCTAGCTTGAAAAGGAGGGGGGGGGGTAGGGGTAAAAATGATAAAGCATGAGATCAAAAACACGAGGAAAAGAAAATCTTTTCAAAAATATTTAAAATAACTGCTTTTTACAAATTTCTTTAATTTCTATTTAAAGTTAAGAAATAAAAGAGTAAAAAAATACTTTTAGTTTCAAACTTTTTCTTTATTTTTTAAAATTATTTGTACATTACTGGTGATATATTAATTTTCAATGGTACAAAATTAACCCTCTCAATTTATATCACTCTGAAGTTTTTTTAGCATAGTGGCATGAAATTTTAGCATAGTGGCATGAAATTTTAGCATAGTGGCATGAAATTTTAGCATAGTGGCATGAAATTAGGCCAAAACAAACAAGATGTAGCGTGCAATCGAATGAGTAGTAAAAGTCACTTTTGAAGGCACTCTTGAATATAAATTTCTGATGTCAAAATTGATGATGTCACAAAAGCTCTACTCTCTTTTCAACAACTACAAATTACTTGCCATAAGAGCAAATTTTTGCCATATTTGTCCACAAGTTTATATTTATACTTGTTGCTTACACTGCCACAAACAACTGAGATATAATATTTGTCACTAGGAAGTTGACTAAAGTCAAATTTTATGTGTGTCTTGTTGTCCGTCAAAATACAGCCATTCAATTTTGTCAAAACTTGGGTGTAAAGTTTTCATGCTCATGTTTTGGCAGTGGAATTTTGTTTGTCTGAACAATTTGGATATTTAATTGCTTGGAAAAGGCCTTTTTTTTTAGTATTTCTTCACTTTCCTTACCTAAAAATCAGAAACTTTGTACTTTTTAGCTCTTTCTCTGTTAGACAAGTCTGGATTTCTTTCAAGAGAACAACATATCTTATTTACCACTGATTTACTATTAAAAAATGTTTTTCTTTTTGATTCTTAAGCTTGTTCGATGGATATCGTTCTATAACCCTTCCAACAGTAGATATTGGAAGTAGCTTTTGAGACTCATTTGTAGTTCCTCAATGAATTTTCTTCATGAATCTGCAAGATTTTTTTTTTGATTTTCAAATTGCTTTGATGACATTTTAATAAATTATAATTTGAATTTCTTTTTTTTATGTTTTTTGACAAGTACTATCATTACTTGGATAAAATGTTATTGTTTTTTTTTTAATGTGTTATTAGTTTATTTTGAAAGTGGTTTTTGTTTCTCATTTTTTTCGATCACATGCTTTACCCCTTGAGCCTGTGATGGCTATAGCAGCTTAAGTTTTCATTTATCGATGCTTCACAAAAGTTTGTATTGGTTTATATAGTGTCAATCAAAAGGGTTTGTATTGGTTGAGTCAATAAAAAGGGTTTGTATTAATTGATCTCAAGAGCAAAAGCTCTGAAACCTAATTAATTATTTATATTATAATTATATAATTAGTTTTAATTTAAATTAAATATTTATTGACACAAGAAATCAATTTACGATTTAAAAAAAATAAATATCAATTTAAAATTTTACAATTTAAAAAGACAACTTTTGTATTATATTAAAACAAAAAGTATTACATGTTAAACACACATGCATGGCAAGATGTACATAAAAAATACATAGTATGATAAAAGAAAAAAAAAAAAAAAATTCAATATCAGCAATAAAAAACATAAAATAGGTCAGATAAAACTAAAAAAATTAGTTTAGAAAAATGATTGTGTAAAGTATCTTAGTATAGCTCAAAGAGTTGTGAACATAAGAAGAAATATTTTCTTTTTTATTGAGTACTAAATAATAAGTGAATAATTTAGTGAACACTTCAGAGTTCAGACATATTTAATAGTTTTTTGTTTTGTTTTGAGCTTGTTCCAAAAAAAAAAAGGCGCAGAAGAAAAAAACTGTTGAAATTATTTTAAAAAGTGAATTTAATAATAAAAACGTTTTTATTTTTATTATAAATAACTTTTTTATTTTTATTTAAAGCATAAGTAATTGTTATTATAATGATATATTATACTGAGTACTATCTTTATAGGTATTGTAAACTTTACAAATGTAATGGCGTTCCTGTTCTCAAAACAAGAAACAAAGTCAAGGTAAAACTAAGTTTTTAAAAAATGTATATATATATATATATATATATATATATATATATATATATATATATATATATATATATATATATATATATATATGAGCTGTTTATTTTGAAAGTGGCATAAGTCACTTTTTCAAAAAAATCAAGTTATTGATAGTAATGATTACAAATATCATTACAAGAGAGAGAGTTATTATTAAAAATATAAAGATTTTGTTGTCACTATTTTAAAAGCTATTATACTTTATTTATGGCCAGTTGTCTACATAATGAAAGATTAGAATTTCTTGGTGATGCAGTATTGGATTATCTTACTAGGTGAGAATCATCATTTGGGAATATATTTATTTTTTATATCAAGTATTATTTTTGTTAATCAAAACTCCTTTATTTATAAAAGTTTCATTAGTAATTATTATTTTTTCATTAGTAATTATTATTAGTAATTATTTTCTTTTAAATTGAAGTTCAAGTAAAGCTATAGTATGAAATCAAATTTTGATAAATTTCATGTTTTAAACCTTGTTTTATAATTTTGATTCCTAACTTTCCTTTTTTAAAAAAATATACGTCTTTTCCTTTTTATTCGGAATTAAATCTATGAATTAAATAAAATTGATGTTATTAGGACCTTAATTTTGCACCAAACAAATTATTTGTAAACTTAATATTCTTGTATATTATCATTTAGTTGAACACAATCTTTTTTGAGCTAAATTGAGTAAGCTAAATTTAAGTTATTTGAGTAAAGTTGGTTACTATTTTTTGTAAGGTATAGCCACAAACTGTTCCAAATACAAATTTTTAGTTTTACGCCAAAGGCAAAAAAAGTTGTAGAATTTTACTTTATTTCACCACTGAATATAAATAAAAGTAATCAACAAATTTAAAAACTGTTAAAACATAGATACTGTAAGTAATGGATTATTTTTTTAGCATGCATCTCTTCCTTATGTTTCCAGAAAAAGGACCTGGAAAGTTGAGTATATTTCGTTCTGGGCTTGTGCAAGGAGAACATCTTAGAGCTATTGCTAATGTGAGAATGCTATTTTTAGATGTTGATGATTCTCTTGATTTTTGTATACAATTTTGAATATTTTTAAAATTGTTTTTAGAAACTTGATCTTGTTGATTTTTTACTTGTGAAACACAGGTAATTATTTTGATAATTGCATAGATAAAAATCATTTTAAAACCAATACAGAATATAATTGTATATTACCAGTTAGCAGACAAAATTAGACTCTACATTAAGAGATTATACAATAACAGGCTATATGTTACTAGACTATTTTAACTGTTATAAGTTGTTACCAGACTATGTTTTAACAGTTATAAATTGTTGCCAGACTATATTTTAACAGTTATAAGTTGTTACCAGACTATATTTTAACAGTTATAAGTTGTTACCAGACTATATATGTAATAATTAATCAAGATAATGATTTTTAATCTTTCAAATAATTCTTTATTTCATTTTAATATGATCAGGTCTCAAGTACTCCAAAACTTAGGATATTTTCTCGGAAATGCTGTTGAAGCTGTTATAGGTATATTTTAATATATTATGAAAAAAGGTATTTTGTTATTATGGAGTTCATCACCTGACTGATCTTTCGCAGACTAAGACTAATATATCGGGAAAAAATCAACCTTTGGAACAGCATGAGAATAATGAAATTTATTTAAGCTGAAATCTAATTATACAATTTATGATTTTATTTTTCTGTTATGTACATAGTTTGTTGAAAAATGTTTACAAAAATCAACTTTTATTTAAGTTTGTGAGATTATTTTAATTATTGTTTAAAGAAAGGTTTCCTTCAAATATATTTAGAAAACTGAGGTTTTTAAAATGCAATTATAAATAATATATTTAGAAAACTGAGGTTTTCAAAATGCAATTATAAATAATAATTGCATTTTGAAAACCTCAGTATTTTAGGAAAGTTATCTTTTCAATTAGATATCATAAAGGCATTGTTAAATTTTGTATTGAATCATTTTAAGGAGATGCGAAATAAGCAGTTTTTTCTTGTTTTAGGGAGATGCAAAAAAAAAAGAAATTTTTTTCTTGTTTTATTCATAATGATATGAGACTTTAGCTCAGAAGATGTTTTTTACTCTAATAAATTTTTTAACTGTTTACATAGGTGCTGTGTATTTGGACGCAGGATTAGAGAAAGCTGATTCTCTTATAACAAATCTTTATTTCAATGATGATGAGGTATTGTTTTTAATTAAGCAAATCATTTATAGGAATTATTTCTGTTGCTGTATTGTCAATTTTATTACTTTCCTTTTTTTTTTTTCAAATTTTTTTTTACATATTTAAATTTAATGTTTTGATATAAATATGGTTTGTATATTTATTTTGCTAAAAATTACATATAATATTTTTATTACATATATTTGATTATATTAATATATATTATATATATATATATATATATATATATATATATATATATATATATATATATATATATATATATATATATATATATATATAAATATTTTTATTTAGGTATTAAAAAAAAGAAGATTTATTTTCATGTTTTAGTAAAACAAATCTTTTGTAAGTGCAATTAAGGGAGGTCATCCATAAAGTGCATCACCCTATATTTGTCAATTCTTAATACTCAAATAAGTATTAATAAAGTTGTAATACTAACATATTTTTCATTTTGTATAATGTATTATATATATATATATATATATATATATATATATATATATATATATATAATACATTATACAAAATGAAAAATAGTCACTAATTATACTCCAAAATACAAATTATTAAAAAACTTATATACATTTAAAAGTCTATTTGTGAAATAATTTTATTATCTTAACTTTCTCAAAGTAGTAAATCTATTGCATAAAAAGTATGTTTGAGTATCATGAGTATCATATAAAGCATGTTTGAGTATCATGAAGCCTTGTCAAGCAAATACAAACTAACATGCATTAAAAATTGTCCATATATTAGGTTAGGTGTTACATTACATGTGCTGTTATCCAATATCAATTATATTTTATCAAGTTTTCATGATTTGCAATTCATTTTATTGATCATTAACCATCAGTTTTGGTAAAGAAACAATTATAAAAGGAAGTTTAAATAAGCCAGGCAATTTCAATCCAAATAAAGGAGAATTGCTGCTATGCCAAGTTCTTAAAATCACCTCAGAAAGAGTATTCTGCCATTCAATGTAATCTTGCAACAAACTATTTAAAGCACATGCATAACGAAACGTTTAAAAGATAATACTATTAACAGTATGTATATTGTAAAGATTTTGCTTACAAAAGTAACAATCTAAGTAAAAATAATTCTTAAGTTGGATTACCTATATACATTTTTTAATATCGCCTTATTATCACCCCTTTGTATAATCTTCCATTTACAAGGTTTATCTTAAAGTATAAAGCAATAGAAAATATTTACATATAAATAGTGAGGTGCTTTTTCATTTTCAGAATTTAACTTATATGGTGCAGTAAGATGTGTATCATATTAGACAGCATGATCTACTTGTTATGGTCCTTTCTAAAATTCTGATTCTCAGGAAGGTGAGTTTTAAGAAATATAATAGTGTGTGATATAAGACTTATGGGATACTCAAATATTCGCCATAATGCTTCAGGTGCACCAACATAATACAATCTAAAAAAGTGTTTCCTTCATAAATAATTTGTTCATTTATCAAATTATTGACACAGTCATGGTCCTTATATATCTATTTGTACAAATATTTAACAGCCTTTACAAACATGCAAGCTTTAACATTAATCTTGGCTTGATATTTCTTTGATAACCCCAGATTTTAAAGTACCACCTAACGGTTATTTACACTGTTGCCTATAATATTGGTAATAAAGCCTTTGTCACAAGGCCTATAGTGTAAAGGCCTATAGTGCGGATAATCATTATGACTTGCTGTTATTTTGACATTAAATTCCCTAGGATATTTTTTACTGTACACTCCATCTTCCATGCAAGCAGAACTTGGATTTAGTGTGCCACATGGACTGTGAAACATGCACATTTTAATAATATCACAAACCTCTCAATTAACAATCAGATCTGGAATTTCTTTAGATATTAAATGATAGGCATCCTGTGCAGTTTTAAGTTTATGAGCAATTTTAAGTTTATCATAATTTGCAAAGTGGTGTAAAATATACCTATGCAGCAAATCCCGGTTACAAAACTCAAGAACCTGAGCAAGGGTCACAGTTTTACCTAATACACCATGTTTGAAAACATCACTGAGGAGGTTATATAATTTAAGTTTAAATGCTTTGGTAACCAAGTCAGGTCTTACATTTGCAGTCTGACTCAGATATAATTTTTCTATTAAAATAGTAATAAAATGATCTGCTTTGCCATACTTTTTAATGTTGCCATAACATTTTCAAAGTTTTCTTTAAAACTCTTGGATTTTCAACATGTATGTAGGTAAAATTATTACACATCCTGGTCTAATACAGTGAATGCTCTATATAAGCAACCTCTCTATAAGCAACATTCTTTATAAGTAACCTCTATACAAGCAATTGTTTTTCGTTCAACTGTTCTGTATAAGCAACTTATTTTTTAAGCTAAATATTTGAGTTAAGTTTAGGCTAATTCAGAAGTAAAATCAGCTGTTTACAACAACATAATCTCAAATTATAAAAAATTCTGTTATTGGAATATGTTTGTGTTTTTTGTTAGTTTTTGTTGATTAATTATTCAACTCAACCTCAAAGTTATAAAAAATTAACCTCAAATTGTAAAAAAATAGCCTCAAATTGTAAAACATTCTGTTATTGGAGTATGTTTGTGTTTTGTGCTGCCAGTATTGAAGTGAATTTCTGTTAAATAGAATAGTTACTAACAGAAACTGTTAGAAAATAAATAAATATTTTTGTGCTTTAAATTCAACAATAAAATTTAAATCAGAAGAAAAAAAGACGTTCAATATTGTTAAAAGATAAACTATCCATTTTAAAGTACATTGAAAATGGTGAGAAAACAAAGGACATTGGTAACAAATTGTAACGAAAGTTACAATTCGTTGCCAATAGACCTTAGAAAAATAGTTGTTCAATATTGTTAAAAGATAAACTATCCATTTTAAAGTACATTGAAAATGGTGAGAAAACAAAGGACATTGGTAACAAATTGTAACGAAAGTTACAATTCGTTGCCAATAGACCTTAGAAAAATAGTTGTTCAATATTGTTAAAAGATAAACTATCCATTTTAAAGGACATTGAAAATGGTGAGAAAACAAAGGACATTGGTAACGAATTGTAACAAAAGTTACAATTCGTTACCAATAGACCTTAGAAAAATAGACTTTCAATATTGTTAAAAGATAAACTATCCATTTTAAAGGACATTGAAAATGGTGAGAAAACAAAGGACATTGGTAACGAATTGTAACGAAAGTTACAATTCGTTACCAATAGACCTTAGAAAAATAGACATTCAATATTGTTAAAAGATAAACTATCCATTTTAAAGGACATTGAAAATGGTGAGAAAACAAAGGACATTGGTAACGAATTGTAACGAAAGTTACAATTCGTTACCAATAGACCTTAGAAAAATAGACTTTCAATATTGTTAAAAGATAAACTATCCATTTTAAAGGACATTGAAAATGGTGAGAAAACAAAGGACATTGGTAACGAATATGTTGCTTAATTTACAATAAGTAGAGTAAAAGAAAATAAAGAAAATTTAGAAGAATATGCAACCGAAACATATGTGAATCAGAGTAAGTAAGCAAATGAAAACAATAAAATATAGTGAAATCAACGATACAGTGTTTTCTTGGTTCTTGGAGCAGTAACAGTTAAACGGTTTAGTTCCAAATGAAATGATAAATTTAAAAGCACTCGAAGTAAATAGATTAAATAGTGGACCTGAAACATTTTTTGCAAGTGATGGATGGTTAACAAAATTTAAAAAATGCCATGGTTTATAGATTTTGTCTGTTTGTGGAGAGAGTATGTCTTGCAATGTGGAGCTAGCTAATTCATTTAAAAATAAATTTAAAAATTGTATTGCAGAAAATGGATTTTGGCTAAACAAATATATAATTGCAACAAAACTGGTCTCATCTATAAAAGCTTACCCAATAAAACTAATGTTTCAAATTTTTTGAAAAATCTGCTGCTGGAAAAAAAGCAAAGGAGGAAAGAGTAACAGTTATGCCATGTGTAAACGCTACAGGTATGCATAAATTAGATTTAATGATGAGAGGAATATCAATATCTCCTCGTTGCTTCAAAAATATGAATTTGCCAGTATATTACAAGTCATCCAAATATGCTTGGCAAACTTTTTAATGACTGGTGTAATGATATATTCATACCTTCAGTAACTCGACACTTAGAAACTAAAAACCTTCTCGTAAAAGCCCTTCTCTTAGGAGATTTTCATATTAAGATTCTCTTAGCAATTTTCCTTACTCGAGACCACCTGAAGACAACTGTCTGAAATGACGGCTATAAAGGCAGTAAACATTTAATGTTTAATTGCAGTATTAATATTATATATATAAACATCTTAGTATGTATAACATTTATATACATTTAAACATCTCTCTCCGCACTTAACTTGTTTCTCTGTGCAGTGGCCTTGTTTTTCAAGGTTTGTGTTATGGAGTTATAAAGTTAAGAGAGGGTTGTAACCACAATTATAGTAGCCTCCTCGACTGTAGTGGCCTTCTCGACCTTGGGGAGGTGAATTTGCATAAAATATGTATGGCTATTTCCACAATGGAATGAAGTTAAATTTTGTATTGTTTTTTTCTAAAACTTTTTTTTTTAATTATAGTTTAAGAACCTTGAAATTCCTTATTATGTAAATTTTGAGTAAAAAATATTTGCACAGAGGAGAAAAAAATTGTTATCAATATGAAATAAGGTTATAAGGTAAGATTTTTTTAGAAATCCTGCAATAAAGGGTAACTTTGCTTACAGTATGCAAAAAAAAAAATTAATAAAAAGCATTATATTAACTTATAGTTATAGTTTCAAAGTTGTTGTGTCACTGAACCCATCAATGGGATAATTAGCATTTTATAAAATAGCATAAGAATAAATAAAGGAGTTCAAAATTGTATATCAAAATTTAAATTTAAATTTGGTTTTCAGTTAATTAAGTTTTGTATTTTTATATCATCAAGTATTATTATAAAATATTTTTGAAATATTGGTTTATTGTTTGCGTTTTAATAGTACATTCTTAAGTAATGGAATCTAAATTAGAAGTAAGAAAAAA
>NC_088921.1:29430000-29440000 GCF_038396675.1 Hydra vulgaris | reverse complement strand
TAAGTCTTTTTTATTCTAAAACATCACTAAAATATTACACATAAAAAAGTCACCACCACATAACAGTTCCAATCTATCTTTTACAAATATTTGTGATCTTTGAAGTAACTTTTTATCAGTTGAATCTTACCTCTTGCAAAATTCACCAGATTTACTTTGTGAGACTAATTTCAGTTCTGCTGTTTATTCTTCTGATCTCAGTATTCTCAGAGATTTGAAGATAAAATAGCTGTTTCATCTTCAAATCTCAGTTTTAATGGCCTTTGATTTGCAAAGACTTCCAATAGTCACATACTTGGCCTGGGTATATACTTATGTATCAGTTCACCTATCTACCATCAAGTTTGAGTCCTATGACTAGCTTTTTATGTGCTTCTATTTAACACTCTTCATTCATTTGCCTTTCTCTTTGTTCTTAGAAAAGTTTTGCTTCTCCACAATTCACTTTATTTCTCTCCAGAGTATTTAATAAGTGTTTGAATGAAACTTGTTTTCTTGCCTGCTGAAAAATTACATTTGTTGTTCTTATTTTTAAAAACTCTGGAGAACACTCTGACCCCTCCAAATAATGACTCATGACTAACAATTTATTATCTCCTCCTCCTAATGACTTTCTGACAATTAATTTATTAGAATCAATTTAAAAAACAAAACAAAAAAACAATCAATTTATTTTTTAAAAGGTTTATACAGCTGACTTGCTAATTGTTGTAACATGTATTTATATATTTGTATATATATATTAACTTATACATATATATTAATAATTAACTGTATTGTATTTTATAATTAATCTTTTTAAATTAAATAATATTAGTTTAAATATATATTTATATACATTCAGATTGAATATGAAAGTGGTGACCGTCATCTTATAAAAGATTCTTTGACATTGCAGGTATTTTTTTTTCAAATTAAATATAGCATGCAAATTTATTTATGTAAATTTTGTACAAATACATAAAAAAATTTAGAAGTTTGTTACCCTGGAAAAGAAAATTGGTGTTGAATTCACTCATATAAGTCTTTTAGTAAAAGCGTTAACACATTCTGTTAAAGGACTTGATGATGAAACGATTACTCGGTAATTATCCATATTTTTCAATGAAATATAACCTTTTTATTGTTAGATTATTCTATAAAAGGTTATTTTATTCATCTTTTGCATTTTGCTCATGGTTTGTTAGTTAAATGAGCTCATTTTTTTTAAATGTTTCTTATATTTTTTTATGAATTACTGTTCTTTTATCCATTATTATATATTTGTTTTTTTGTTGTTGTTGTTTTTTGTTTTTGACATGAAGCATTCATTGATTTTAGGGGGAATTATGAACAACTTGAGTTTTTAGGCGATGCTATCTTAAAATATATTTGCAGTGATTATCTTTATAAGCACTTTCCAAATCATCAAGAAGGTCACTTGACGGTATGAAAACTGTTATTTTGTTTGTTTGTTTGTTTCATTGATTCATTTAAAAAAAAAAATTAAAATTTCTAGCTGTTGCGGATATCTTTAATCAATCTAAAATGTTTAGCAAAGGCTTCAGAAGAAATAGATTTAATCAAATATATTGTATTTCACCCTAATCATGTAAGTTGTTATCATTTATTTTTTACTTCGTCAAAAATTTTTGATTATCTTTAATGATCAAAAACATCAAGATTGTAACAAGATCAGAATCAATATATTTTTTAAAACAATGAAAATAGTTGAACACATAATAAAAAAGCATTATAATAGTCATAATATTATAAACTTGTAAAAAAAATTTGTAAAGAGTACTACGCATTTGATTTTCATCTGGTTAAGATATTTGTCACATAATTAGGTTTACAAAAACTTTTATCTACTAATTTGGTCTACACATCCTATTTTATTTATTTATTTATTTTTTCTACTCATTTTTGTTTTCATTCTATTTTGATTTCTTCATTTGACCAATATCAGATGTCTAATTTTCACTTGTATCTACTAATTTGGTCTACACATCCTATTTTATTTTTTTATTATTATTTTTTCTAATTATTTTTGTTTTCATTCTATTTTGATTTCTTCATTTGACCAATATCAAATGTCTAATTTTCACCAGACTAGGTGATTTTTATTTCAAAAGACAGTTTAGTCAGGCACTTTTTTAATGAAAATAAATTTTTTTAAGTTTTTAATTTTATTGTAATCTAGTTAAAAATCTTAAGTTCAGCTCTGATACAAATCACCAAAAAGTATACAAAATATATATTAGATTAGAGGTAATTATGAAATCGATCGAAATTACAGTGGGTTGAAAATACAGTCAATTAAAAATACAGCAAAAATTTAGTCTATCATTATCTCGATATGTTTAAAAATTTAATGTAAGTATGAAAATGTCAAAATTATTGATTGAAAATCAAAATTGTAATTATCTACAATTTTAGAAATTAAGCTCAGTTAGCAGCCATCAGTGAAATATGTCTTTTTTATTTGTTAGTTTGAACTATTTTATAAACTTTAGGAGCCTAGTACAACCAATGAAAAAACTTTCTCAGATGTTTTTGAAGGTAAAAATAGTGGTTTCTATTTTTTCAAATTTTTTTTTACTTAACATCTCACTTTAAAACGTTTATTATCAAATACTTTTTACTTTAGCATTTTTAGCTGCATTACATCTGGATAAAGGACTTCTGCATTGTCAAAAGCTCATTGAAGTCTGTATTTTATCACGTCTTAAGGTAATGAGGAAATACTTATAATTTGCATAGTTCTTTTATTACACGCAATGAATACCTGAAAGAAGAATGGAGTAAAGAGAATTAATTTTTAAATAAAACCTGTTCAGATGTCCAGACTAAACCTATTAAGAGAGCATCAAAAAAGTTATACTTAAAATGTTTATCTGTTGGAATATGAGTTTTCAAAAATACCAGATCTTAAGCGTCTCACCCTGTGAAATTCACAACCTCATCTGAAAGAAAAAAAAAAATAGTTTTATGAAAGCATTATGAATAACTTATGATAAAGAGATGTTTTTAAAATCTTTAGATTTTTAATCTTTATGATTTCGATTTTTAAACTCTTTTAATTTTATCTAAATCAAATTTTTGCAAAAAGATTCAGTTTAGACAACAACAAAAAAATGGCTTAGTTAATGATTAGTTCCTCTCAGTTTTGATTATTACATGTCATTTATTAATTTTTATCAGGAGTTCATTCTTAGTCAAGACTGGTTAGAACCTAAGTCTCAGCTTCAACAATGTTGCAACACTTATTATAACAAAACGAAACCTGACAAGGTAGAACATCCAGTGTACAAGTAAGTCAAATTTTTGCTGTATTAAGTAATAATAATACTTATAATAATAATAAAAGTAATTTATAACAAATGTTTAAGCATTTGCAAGCATGGCAACTAATGAAGCTCTGCTATAATAAATGTCAGTTCTTTTCATGTAATAAATGTTTAGAAAAATATGTATCTAGTTGTTTTTTAAAGTTATTCAATGATGCTGCAGATATTATGGAATTTGGGAGTAAATTCCAGTCAGGTACGACACAGTTGGTGAAGAAAAATTCTCGTTCGGCATAGTTTGAATGGAGTAAAATAATGTTTGGCATTAAATTTGATGACACTACCCTCCGAGGCTTTTTGCAGGTCCTTGCACGCTTAATGCTGTAGCTAACTGGTTTGGTCTCTGGAGCTCGGCATTGTTGAGGCCGTAGTACATCTTAAAGTATTAGATGATCAATGGTCACCTCTATGCCTTCTATTCTCTAGAGATTGAATATTTACAGCAGTTAGTCTGACAATACTTTAGGCGCCTAAAAAGAGGTACGAACTTAGTGGTTCTTTCCTGCACTGCTTTAAGAGCATCAATGTCTTGGTAATAATAAGGATTTCATGCGAAAGAACAGAACTCAAGATGTGGTCATATATAATTTGTATAAAGTATATAAAATTTATTAAAATCCCAATAGTGAAAGGTTCTTTTTAATAGGCTAGTGTCATGTTAGCCTTAACAACAGCATGTGCAACTTGATCCTGCCACTTAAGTTTGTTATTGACAATAATACCGAGGTCACACTCAGAGCAGGTTTTGTCAAGGTTGTGGTTGCTGCCAAGATTGTCAGTCATGGTGTAGATAAATCAATAAAAGCAGTGTTGAAACAGTTGTTAATTCTTTTGTCAAAGAACATAGCTTTGCACTTGTCTATGTTAAAACTCATGCTCCAGCTATGGGTTCATTTGACATGGCGGTCAATGGCATTTTGATGAGTTTGATAGTTGGAGGTCTTTATAATAACTACTATTAGTTTTGCGCTGTCGGCAAACAGCTTAAAACAGGTTGAGTGAGGCCTGGCATGTTGTTAATTAAGATCACAAAAAGGAGAAGCCCCAGTACAAAACCTTATGGAATCCATTGAGGACCTCCGACCATTCATAGAAGTACTCACCTTGTACAACTTGATAATTTCTAGTCTAGTCAGAATATGAATTTTTTAATTTAATTTTATTTGAAAATAAAATTCGAAATTATCAGGATTGGAAAAAATCATGAATTTTTTCAAAATGCTTTTGTTCCAGTAAAAATTGGTTTAACTTTCTGCTTTAATGTTATTGTTATTTAAACATTTGTAGATTTTTTTAATCTAATATTTTAGTAAATTAAACATTTGCAGATTTTTTTAATCTAATATTTTAGTAAATTAAACATTTGCAGATTTTTTTAATTTAATATTTTTGTAAATTAAACATTTGTAGATTTTTTAATCTAATATTTTAGTGAACTGGGTCAGAGATTTATTTCTAACAATGGGTTATTTGATTTCATTTGTTATTTTGTGTGATAATAAAATATCTAATTATTTGCTAACTTTATATGTTTGGTATGTTATTCACTATGACCATAGCCCATTTTTTGTCATTCACAGTATTTTGTGTAATTTTTTGTCATTTGCAGTATTTTGTGTAATTTTTTGATCCCAAATGAAACACTTGATGGCATGAGTTTAATTAAACTGTTCACCAATCTAGAAAATTATTTTGTCATAAAAACTCAAACTTTTATAAACTAGAGTATAGTTTTAAACAAAGGCATGCAGATTAATATTCAAAACAAATTAAAATCATTAATTATAATGTTTTGAATTTATAAATTGCCAATAAGTTGAACATGGTAATACATATTCGTTCCAAACAAAAACAAAATTTTTTTTATTCAAGTATATTTGTTATACTTTGTTTTATATTTAAGTATATTTAGTATATATTTTTAATTTATTTAAGTATATTTAATATACTATTTTTTATATTTAAGTATATTTAGTATATATTTTTAATTTATTTAAATATATTTAATATGCTATTTTTTACATTTAAGTATAGATAGTTTTATTTACTTTTTTTGCTTCATTTTCAAGTTTTAAAATTTTTAATTTAATAATTATAAAAATTGTTATTTGTTCTTTTTAGGAGAATAAAACTAAGTACCATTAATGGTGTACAAAATTTTAAAGGTAAATTAACAGTTTCTGTAATTATTGGCCGTTAGTCATTATATTTTTGCTGTTTAATTCTGTTAAACAGTTAAATTATAATGACCTACTAACTTTTAATACCTGCCCAGACCATCAATGATGTAGGTCTAAAAAATTAGATGTATTACAAGTAATTTGAGATCATTAATGTAGATATAGA
Source organism: Hydra vulgaris (assembly GCF_038396675.1). Taxonomy (NCBI): domain Eukaryota; kingdom Metazoa; phylum Cnidaria; class Hydrozoa; order Anthoathecata; family Hydridae; genus Hydra; species Hydra vulgaris. Next base: position 29,434,325 of record NC_088921.1, on the reverse strand, counting down.
ACCTAGAGCTAGCAATTTTATAAGTACATTAAGACCATCATTAATATTGTTTATATGCATATTTTGGTAAATATAGTGTTAATTTCTAAATGAAAGATAAATACACACATAATTTTATTTTTAGTTGGTGTATATTTTAATGGTAAACGTTTAGGAACTGGTCAAGGAAGAAGGTATTTATCATTATTAAAGTTTTTAATCTAATAATTGATTATTTCAAAGACATTTTATTATTGTGCTTCAAAAAATCAAATAGTTGTTATTATGAATCTTTTTCTTGAGGATTACTAGTTGTTTTTTTTGCCAAATTAAACTGATATCCATGTACTATTTGAGTATTGAATGAATTGTAATGTGGTGTTAGGTTTCCGTCTCACTGGGCATTTTTTTGTTGCACTTTGGAAGATGATAATTTTTCCTGTCACCAAAATATTTAGATCATACTTAGGTACCATTGTAATTGAATTAGCACACTTCAGACAAAGTGAAGATTTTCAAATGACTTTCGAAAGCAAAATATTCATAGTCAGTGGTCTGAAGAAAGAGCATTGAATTCTCTTTCTTTAGGGTATTGAGTATGCATAAAGCTTTTAAAGAAGTAGCACTGCTTGACAACCACTGCTTGACAACCAATCAAGATTCACAAGAAATATTGGTTTTTTGTTAGTGGTGTGGATTTATTTCTGCAATAAAATTTTTTAAGTATTATTTTATGTAGCAATCTTTGCCTATTTTAGGATTATGTTTAAAATTTTATTCAATTTTGCTTTATTTAATTAATAACTATTATCTTATATATACTTACATGCACAGACACACACACCCATATATATATATATATATATATATATATATATATATATATATATATATATATACATATATATATATATACATATATATATATATATATACACACACACATATATATATATATACACACACACACACACACATATATATATATGTATACATATATATATATATATATATATATATATATATATATATATATATATATATATATATATATATATATATATATATATATATATATATATATGTATACATATATATGTATATATATATATATATATATATATATATATATATATATATATATATATATATATATATATATATATATATATATACACACACACACACACACACACACACACATATATATATATATATATACATATATATATATATATATATATATATATATATATATATATATATATATATATATATATATATATATATATATATCTATATAATGGGGTTTTAAAAAAGAGTCAAGGCAGCAAAAAAAACCAAGTTTATCATCTGCCTAGACTGTGATTCAGTAGTAAAGCTATTTTATTTATGAATATACCAAAGGTTCCTTCATAGGGTAATTTTTAGAGTGCTTTGTACCATTCTTAAAATAGTTTGAAAGAATTCTAAAAATAAAGAAGAAAAAAAAATACAAGCTGCCATTATATTCATATAGCTATGAAACTTGACAGTTTCATAGCTATATGAATATAATGAATATACTGTAAAGCACCATGTTCCCTACATTCTTTATCTGCTAGAGAAAAAACCACTAAAATTGGATCCAGATGCCAAATGGAGATCTTAGAACAGCTTTAGCAACTAGTAGGATTCCGTTCCTCCAACTTTTTTATTTGCCAGTAAGCTTTCATATCATCATAAATATTGTTAACATTTTGAATCATTTTAATAAAAAATTTTCTAAATTATCAATAAAATAATAAAGACCATATACTTGTTCTAGTGCCAAAGTACTTTACTCTGCTTTTAGAAACCACTTAGTATAAAAAAGTCAAATGAATCAAGTCATCCAGTTATTACTTATTTGTTTTTGTCAGTCAGGTTTAAAATTTCATTCATTAAAGGATACGATTTTAGATAGTATTAACTTTTCACCGTGAATCTTAAATGATGAACTGATCCCAATGAAGTTAGAGCTCCAGGTAATTATTTCTTACATTTCCATCCAAAAAGTTTTTTGATATGCTTTAAATTTGTTATAATTGTTGAGTTGTTACTTTTAAAAGTTTGAAACAAATATGAATAAAATCAGAATATCATCTTTTTGAATATTATTAAATTGATCACATTATTACAAATTGAATAGCAGATGATTCTTGATTGTATATTTATGTTCCCATTGCTATTGTTTTATTATTTAGTTCCTTAGTTTCAGCAATCATACTACTCTTATTGGTTTTTTTGGAACTTCAAATAATTTGTTTTCTGGACCAGAAGCTTCCATAAATGAACTACATGTTGTTCAATTACATCATATCCACATGAAATTTGCTACAATCGGCATTGAATTTGTTGAATTATTCTCAGTCAATATTCAAATGAAGTTATCAAACCAAACTTAACTTTACCTTCAAATCTAAAAAATATCATCAATTCCACAATAGTTTGCTTTTGGTTAACCTCTAAACAAATAACCCCTGAACTAGACTATATTGAAGCAATCTCGATTGCTTCACTTTATCAGTTAATCCTTACCAAAACTGCAATTAAAAAAAAAATGCTTTCCCTCAATTTATCAATTATTTTTCTATCAAAGTGTATAGTATGATATGTTCCTCACCCAATTTGTCCCTAGACTAACAAGAAGAACTTAGATCTAAATATTTTAGAATCTAAATCATTTTTAGATAACTCAAGTTATAAGTTTTTATTTAACTGTGATGCATTTCTTTTACTTCTTACTGTGATGGGCTTTTAATCTTCCAACAAAATACTCATATCTTTACTTCGAAGACTTTTTTTCTTTCCCTGAGTTGGTCTTTTAAAAAAGCAATATCTTCTTCCTTGTCTTCTGCTTTTCTTGTTTTATTCTTTAGTATTTAAAATTTTGTTCAAAAAGTGTAAGCAGACATACAGTGTAAAAATATTTTTATTTGCAGTTATGGGTTTTATAGTTTTTTGAAACAATTTTTTAAAGTTTAAATTTGAGAATAAAAAACATTTTATTTATGTTAAGTCTTTACAAATATAAATACAAAAAATTAAAAATACTTCAGGCTAAGACTTTAGGAAAACTATTTCAAAATTTGTACAAAATGCTCTTAAAAATGCCCCCTTTACCCCCTGAAGGAATCCTTAAGATTTTCAAATATAAAAAATCTTTAGCAGTAAATCATACTCAGCAGAGGATAATTTTTTTTTTGGGCATTTTTTGAAACACTGTATATACATACATACACACATATATATAAATGTATATATGTATATACAGTGGCGGCACAAAGTAAAAACAAATCCGACAGAATCTAGCATTTTTTACATTTGAGAGGTTCTAACGAAATAGATTTTAAGAGATGTATGTTTTCTTATCTAAATTATTGAACACTACATACAGAGTGAACACAAATGTAAAATAAACATTGTTTTATGAATATTTGGTATGGTATCCACGAGCTTTAATCACACACCTCATACGGCTAGGCATTGAGGCAAAAAGACCATCGATTGTTGTCTGTGGGATATTGTTCCACGCGCCTTGTAACAATACCCATAGGTCATCCAAATTGGATGGTTTCTTTCCCTCAATGCTCTTAGACATGACACTCCATAAATTCTCGATGGGGTTCATGTCTGGACTCTGAGCAGGCCAGTCGAGCATGTCCACTCCATTTTGACGAAGGAAATTGGTTACCTTCTTTGCTTTATGACATGGTGCATTGTCATGCTGGAAGATAAACCGATTTCCTTGTCCAAACAGAGTATCAGCAGATGGTAGCATTGAGTCCTGAAGCACCCCAATGTATTGGCCTTGGTTCATGGACCCAATGCACCAATACAACTGCTCTACCCCGTGTCCAGACATGCACCCCCAAATCATAACACTACCACCGCCATGCTTCACAGTTGGTGCAATACAGTCTTTTTTAAACTTTTCACCAACTCTTCTTCTAACAATCAGTCTCTTTGCCCCACAGAATAGTTGAAATAAACTTTCATCGGAAAAAATAACGTTTTTCCAGTCCTCGACAGTCCAGTCTTTGTGCTCCCTGGCAAAGACCTACCGTCACCGGACATTGGCAGCAGAGAGCAAAGGTTTCTTTGCTACCACACACCCTCTTAATCCGGCTTTTTGTAGTCTCTTCCGCACAGTTCTGGAGGCCAAATTAACTCCATGTTCCTCCGACAGTCTCTGGCTTAGTTGTGGTGCAGTCAGGCAACGATCCTGAAGTGACATGCGGACCAGCACCCGATCGGTATGAGCCGTCGTCTTCTTTGGCCTTCCAGAACGTGCCTTGTCTGCTGTAGAACCTGAATTAGATATT
>NC_088921.1:29332500-29427500 GCF_038396675.1 Hydra vulgaris | reverse complement strand
ATATATATATATATATATATATATATATATATATATATATATATATATATATATATATATATGTATGTATATATATATACACTGGATCTCTACTTCCAGGATTTTATTGGACGAAAAGTGAAGCTGCTTTTTTTTTTACTAATTCAATCCGCCATTTGTAAAAAGGGCATAATATTATATAGTTAATGTTGCGAAAGCCATTTCTAGTTAGGGCTTCATTTTTCAGATCGAAGTTAGACGTTTAGTATATATAATATATCATTGTTCCCCAGATAGCTGATGTTGTAGTTAATTTATTTTTTTATTTCAGTAAAAATTGACAAATTTAGCGACATTACAATTTAGCATATTATATTACATACCTGAAAAATCTTATAATAAAAAGAGTTTTAAAACAAAGAGTACAAAAATACTTTCAAAAACTTTTAGGGAATAATTTCTATATCAAAAAATACAAAAAAACCAATGTTAACAAATTTTATTTTTAATCAAATCGTATTATTTAAAGTTCTGAAATATATAGCTAAGAATTTATTTTACTGGTGTAAAATATCTTTGGATTTGATAGAAATTATTATTGAAAAGTCATTTTTTTGATGCAATACTTGTAGTATAATTTTCAACTGTGACAATAAATAGGTTTAAATTGCAAATAAGGGAAATAAAAATGAAATACGAAGAACTAAAGATTGAAGATATAAATGAATGATGATTTTAATTTCATCTGAGCAATTGTTGACTCCTGAATAAAAAAAAATTATTTAAAAACTTACCTGGTTTTGGTTAACTTATGAATGTAAATTGTATAAAATTTGCTACTAAATTATTATGAGTTTTAGAAAATGATAAACTTGTAGAAGTAATTAGTTAATTTCATAATCAATTAATTGTAAATTGTAGAAGTAACCAGAATACAATCTAACGAAAGATTTTTTTTGATATTTAAAACTGAAGTCGTTTCATAGATGTTGCATGGATTAAAACTAAATTGTAATCAATCATTGGAAGAAAAACTGTAATTTGAATGAAACCTTGTCTAAATGTAAAACTCTTGACATTATCATCATCAAGTTTTGAACATAGTATTCTAGTTAACGTACCTTGATGATACAATGGATCAGATTTTTTATTAAAAACCAGAGTTAAAAAGTTGTGTGGATTTGTTTAAGTTAGGTTGATGTATAAAATAGTGTACCTCAGGGTTCATTAATTGACTCATTACTTCTTGTTATTTATATTATCAATCTGCCTAATGAATTAATAATCTATTTAAAGCTGTATGCAAGCATTACCAAGGTCTTATGCAAAAAAGATGATAATGTAGACATACTTTTCAGAAAAAAATTAACACCAATTAAATAAATGAACTAATGATTGATTAAGAAGAAGTTAACAAACAGTGATAGTTTTGGATTTTCACAAGTCTCGATGTCTTTTTCTTTCAAGATAAAATGTTATTTCTTTGAGATCTTAAGTAGTAAAAATGAAAAACAAGATACCTCATGGATAAAGTCATTCAGTTGTGACAGGAATAATTTTAATCTGAAATGTAGGCTTCTCCATAATCACCTTCATCATCTCTGAGACACAATAAGAAAACTTGTTTTATATCTTGTCTTGAAGTTAGTTACTAGTTTCTTATCAGCAAAAATTAAAAGGGCTAAAAGGGAAAGATACCAAGTATACAGCTTGATGCTATGATAAACAATTTTTTCTCCTTCATCAAATTCTTTAAATGCTTCTAAAAAGTCTATAGTCAAAAATCATGAATGTTGCTGAAAACAATCAGATTATTCAAGTGAACCAGAGACAAATAAACTTATTAGAACGGTAAAATAGATAAAAAAAACCAATCTGGTTTTGATTGAATTGATTGAATTTGAAGAATGATCCAAGAATGATCTTCATTATGCATTAACCAGAAAACAGGTTTCTTTTTTTTCTTATTTTAATTTATGTCCCTAAAGTTACAGAGGGGCTACTGCGATCGAGAAGACTGCTCATCTTTTTATTATTTGATAACTCTCTCCCAACCTTAAATTCTAAAACACAAACCTTCTTAAATAAGGCTTCTGCATGAGAAACAGATCGAGCAAGGTACTTCTATAGTGCAGGACAGATATCTCATAAAACTCATCGATGTTCTAGATTAAAATGGAATATCCTTTAAAGTTTTTGATTTGCAGGATGTAATAAGGAATAGATTTAGGTGAATATGCACTAATGGCAACACTTTACTTATTTTTATATGTTGTTCTTTTTCTGGTGTACTGTTTCACAATCTTTGTATCATCTATTTTAGAATTTTCTTGTTTAATGTGAAATCTCTATCGATGTCAAAAAAATATACTTCAAATAGGAAGGTTCAGAAATGAAAGTTGTATTAATTATGTCTGAAATTAAAATATTTGTTATAAAGATTTTCTTGAAAGACTTGTTATTTCAAAATCGACTTTGGAATGCAATTATAAAAGTTTGACCTTTTAATGATATACAAAATTATACACACTTTTGTTAACTTGTTGAGTGTTCAATAACTGTTTACTTTACCTGTTTTCTCTGTGTTACATCAAAGTAATTTTATATTACCTTTACCACCATTATTTATTTTTCTTTATACGCTTACAAATTTAAGGTAGTAATAAGTAAATATATTAATAAAGATATGTTGAATTTGATAAAGAAGGCTGCATATAAACTTCTTTGTGTGCTTAAATATATTTTGATATAATGATATATTTACAATATTTCGCTGACCTATAGCAGTCAGCATCATCAGGTGGAATAAAAAATGTTACAAAAATTGTTACAGAATACATAAATCAAACCATCAAAAAAGAAGACATTACAGGTGTAAAATACAAATAGTTTTTATTAAATAATATAATAACATCATTTTTATTAAATAATATAATAACATCAGTTAAAACTTGACCAAAATGGTCTCCAAGTTCTCTTGTTTTTATTCATTGTATTTTCACCTTTAAATTTTCTATTTTTCTTGAAGAATAAAAATAATTAATAAAGATAAAATTAAAAATTTTAAATATCATGGTTTAGGATATAAAGTGGGGTACATTGGGGCAATTATGGTTTAAAGTTTATATCTCAACTGAAAATTTGTATGACATAATTGCTAGTATATAAAAAGCTGCTTATACATATGCTGATACATACGCTGTTACATGTGCAGATACATATGATTCATATGCTGATACATCTTCTGATTCATATGCTGATACATATGCTGATACGAATTCTGATACATATGCTGACACATCTGCTAAGACATATGACAATACATATGCTGATACATCTGATAAAACATGCTGATACATATGCTGATATGTATGCTGGTATATCATGCTGATACATATGCTGGCACATATGCTAATTTGTATGCTAATACATCATGCTGATATATATGCTGATACATCTGCTGATATGTATGCTGACACATATGCTGACTTGTATGCTGATACATCTGCTAATACATCATGCTGATATATATGCTGATACATCTGCTGGTATGTATACTGACACATATGCTGACTTGTATGCTGATACATCTGCTAATACATCATGCTGATATATATGCTGATACATCTTGCTGATACATATGTTGATATTTGTGCTGATATATATATATATATATATATATGCATCTCAAAATCTGCTTTACAGTGGCATATGGCCAATAAACCACCTGATCAAGATATGAATGGGAGCTCATTGCATTTTTTTAATACAGTTGGTTTTTTCAAGCAAGTTTTGTCAATAAAAGTTGAGCAGGATCATTTATTATAGATCATTGATCAATTGTATATGCAAGCATCATTGATCCACTATCATACATCAAGTTTATAAGATTTAATATATAAGTCTAGATATAAGTCTAATATATAAGATTTAACCTATAAATTTAATCTATAAGTCATTTTATGGGTCATCATAAAAAGATATACTTCCTATAGTATATAAATGCTGTGAAAAGAACAAATTTTGACATATCAATATCAATACCATAAAATTAGATTCCTGAGAGCATATTTTGTGTAAGGATCTTTTTGGGAACTCAAATGCAACTTTAAGAAGTCATAGTTATGCTGTTCATGATAATAGCTGTGTTACTAGATGCAGTATTATGATAAATGGTATCATAGCTTCTGATATCTCATTTAATGATATTGTCCCTATACCCAAGTTAAAACCAAAAAAAAAAAAAACATTGAAGAACATCACAAGTTCACCTTACAAGATAAGAATCAAAAAATCTTTTAAAAAGTTGTACAAAAACTTAACTTTAGACTAAGTTGAAATCAGTTTTTTTAAGTCTTTTCCAAAAGAAAAAAAGTATTAGTTAAACGACTTCCCATGTATTATGAGAATTTTTTACCAGAAAGTAGTAAATGTTTTGTATGTGGTTTGTGGTGGAATGGAACGAAAAGCAAAGATGATTGGTTTAGATTTAATATCTGTAAATTTTATGCTCATTGCCAATATGTTTCAGTTTTTGTGCGATTTATGTGATTTATAATAATTTTGTTTATTTCGAATTCAGTAATATTAACTAGTTTTATTCTACTAATTCTTAGAATACGTTCTTAAGTTTGTTTTATAATAAAACCCAAAAAGTTTCCTTATTTTAGTTGATATTGCTTTTTTTGGCGTATTGTATAGAAACCGAAACTGTTGAAGATTACTTTTTATTCTACAAGATATTTTTTTTGAATGTATGCTGATCTCGTTATCTTATTTTTATTTTTTATAAAAACCAGCGATTAAACCTCGTTGTAAAAGTTGAAATTAAGTTATAGCATAAATTTAAATATTTTATTAATAAAATACAATTAACGATATAATTTATTCCTCGAGAGATTAAGAAATGTTTTGATAAAAACGTCTTAGTAAAAGAATTAAAATTATTACATTTACCTTAACTTTTTAAACATTTTAAAAAGTAAGTTTTAAACATTTTAAAAAGTAAGTTTTAAAAAGTAAGTCAAGTTAAGTTGATCATGAAAGTAAAAATCATAAAAGTGCAATATTTGGACGAAAATCAATGAACTGAAGATGAAAATTACAACGAAGTTATGTTTTTTTTAAAACTTCCCAGTTTTTTACTCCAGCCGCGCGTCTGCAATGCCTATTGTAATGTAAACAATGTTAAAGTTATATCCAACTACCCCGCTCACTTCTCTCTAATTTATCCTTAAGTTACTTATTATTTAGATAATTTTTAATTAATTTTTGTGCTTAACTTAGCCAACTTGCTTAATTAATTTTTATAAAAACTATTTACCATTTACAACAAGCAAATGTTTGCTTTACTTTATTTAGGTCACATGTATTGTTTCTTTTTTATTCAAAAAATAAATTTTTAAAATTTTCTTTTTTCACATAGCCGTAAAGAAGCGGAGAAAGAGGCTGCAAAAAGTGCTTTATCTAAAAGTATGACTTTTTTAATTCAATAAGTAGCAGTAGTAGTAGTAGTAGTAGTAGTAGTAGTAGTAGTAGTAGTAGTAGTAGTAGTAGTAGTGATGTCTTTTAGATATTATTATTATTAACTTTTAGGCTTTAAAAAAAATAATTGTGACTATTTTAGATTATTTCGAGCTCCAACATAGACAAAAAAATATTATTTCAAAAAGATACCAACTGGACTTAAGTCGACGTGATGCAAATAGTCCGGAGAGTACATCGAGTAGTGATGTTTCATACAGTAGTAAACGAAAAGCGTCCCCAGATAAAGAACATTCAAAACGTATTAAAATTGTCAACAATAAAGCAGATAAGCTAAACTTCCATATATCAACAAAAAAAGAACTGATGAATAAAATTAAATTATAATAGATATTTTTGGTAGTTAGGTAAGTTACTATAATATATCAAAATCTTCAAAATTGTAATAATAATATTCAAATCCATTTACAAATTAATATTATCTAATATTTAATTTGCTTTTTATTGCGGAGAAATGATAAAAGCCATATGCTAATGACTGTGAAAGCACGAAAAAAATAATTTCATTAATATTTTCAATACATACGTACGTATGTATGTATTGAATATACTAATATAAAAAATATCCAAGTATTTTTTGGCGCTGTTCTTTCTTTTGAAAATATTTAAAAAAAGTCTTCTATTAAACCGGTGTTTTATTAAACCGGTGTTTTATTAAACCGATGTTTCTTTTAGCGTAGTTATTAGTTTAATTAAGTCCTATAACAAAATTTTCAAAACATTCATATGATTCCGTTTTTGTGAATTTAGGGTGAAAATGAATCCAATCTTTTACTTTTTCTACAATTCCTTGAAGCATAAATGTAAGCTAGCTATCAGCAGTCACAAGCTCTGAAAGCTTGCTATCTTGTAAAATTAAAAATAGATTAGGTTTTTCCTTTTTGAAAGGAGGGGGGGGGGGCTCTGTAACTCAAGTGCTGTTTTAGTTATAAATGAATTTTTTCTTTCTTTTTTCTACTGCCCGTAGTAGCCGAATAAATACCATAAAAAATTATCTTTCATTAACAAATTTTTTAAAGGTGGCTTACCACTAAAAAAAAAACTTTCTGAAATTTCAATATTTTAATTAATAATATTTAATAAGGTGTTAGAGTATATTAAGAGTAAATAGAGTGGAAGAAAGTTTTATTTAACAACAATTTCTTCCAAAAATATGTAAAAAAAAAAAAAAAAAGGTTTAAAATAAGTCGTTTTAAAACAAATTTTGAAAAATTATAACTTGATGCTAGAGCTTCCTATTTAGTAAAACGTTTTGTATGCATAAAATGAAGGTCCTGAATCAAAATTGCCAAAACTCGTGATAAAAGTTGTAACTTTTGATAATTTTTTTTGGAAAAGCATCAAAAATTGTGGGTCAGCTAATGAAATAAAACAGAAAAATGTTAATAACTTACTAATGAAGTACTTTTTTTTTGACATCAGTTTTGCTTCAGGCCCTCTATCATTATATGTAGAACAAACCCTGAAAATCTGAAGCAAAAACCTCATGTCATTTATATGCTATAATTTTTCAAAAATTACAAATTGCACAAAAAACAGACGCTAAAAAACAGCAATAATCATTTTATAATTAAAAAAGATCAAAAACTTCAAGATGAATAAGTTTTATAAGTTTCTAGTTTTTGTTCTTCACCTTGTCAACTTTTATTAATGGCTTTTAATTGCTTTTTTTATTACTTAATTCTTCTTATACTTAATTCTTCTGCTTTTTCTTCTTAAAGTGTCTTTTTTGATCATATTTTTGTTATTTGCGTTTTTGATACTTAAAATATGAGAACATTGCGGTTCTTAAACCACTCTCAAAGTTGAGGTGACTCATTACTATCAAAACATAAGCAATTCTCTCATTAAAATACAACACAGCTGACTTTACCTTAACTTAAATGAAGCTTTGTGAATCACAATAAGTCATATTTAAATGTTCAAACTTACTAAACTAACACAGTTTCCATTAAACAATGTAGTACACTTAGTTCGTGTAACAAGATAAATCACTGCTAACCATACCGTGGGCGCTACAGAATTAAAAGGGACTCTGAAATCATTGAAAAAGAGTAGCATAAAGATACAAATTTGTCATCAAAAATGAGATATGAAAGTCACTTCTTAATTTAAGATTGCTCACGTAAATAAGATCATGAGGAAATATACAACTACTGAAATTCTTGTATATTTAACGAAAAAATAAGGACAAAGCAAATAAGAGATTATTTGTATGTATACTTTTTGCTTGACATCAAGACTGGTTTACTATCTTGATGACCAAGCCTACCACGATTTTCAGATATTGTATTCTACTTGAGTTTTCTCTGATTATTTTCGATTCTCTGATGATTTTAGACTCCAGAATAGACTAGACAACACAAGTCCACAACAACAACAAAATACATTTTCATACAGTCTTTTGTCAATCTTGACTATGTTCTTCTGAAGATAGTGTCTTTAAAATTTTAAGTCATCATACTAACCATTATAATCTTTATTACTTTTACTCAATTAAAGTAAAGACCTTTATTTTTATGAATTAAAAACAGAGCACGGCACACTGTTAAAAACTGTTCAATATCTTCTAGTAGCTTTCTTTAGGTAGATCATCATCCATCCATCACTTATTATTATTAATATTTATTATAGGCCATTTTTTTAGGCTACTATATTTGTTTTTCATTGTTAGTTTTTATCTCATTTTGTCCAGGTGAGGCTCCTTAAAAGCGTGATTTACATACAAAAAATTTAATACAAAAAATCCAATTTAAATGTGAGAGGTAGGAAGAGAGGGATGGTAATCTTTCTGATGATTGTATCCCAATAAAGATACAGATTTACTAAAGTCCAGGTATGTAAAACAGGTTAACACCAAGTTGGGCATCCGGTTTAAAAATATTCCTTCAACTTGTGCATAATGTTAAATTTAAACAAAGAAACGGCATTTAGGAGATCAAGTGTGGAACCATGGAAGTTAAACTGAATAAAAAAATGTATAATTAAAAGTTATTAAGAATCATTAAGAAGCTTGATAACAACAAAACAACTCATTATATAACTTTTATTTTTGATTAATTTAGCCCCAGTCACTGTTTACCTGACGTTAAGATTAACTATTTACCTGATGCTTTTTTTAAAGTTAAAAAAAGTCTAAATCTAGTCTATTATAAGTAAAAAAAAAGTCTAAATCTAGTCTATTAAATATTTTCAATGTGATGCTTTCTTTTCGTTGCATAATTACAAAGAAAATATTGTATTTTTTCACTATAAATATATTATTGAAAATCTCCTTACAATCTCATTAAACTGTAATCAACAACCATGTGTCTTAATGTATAACCATGACAAAAAATTTTATCTAAGATAAACTTTGTTTTTGCCTTATTTAATGCTATTCCGTTACGTTATTTACTGCTTCAGATGTTTATTTTGATGTAACACCAAACAGGAACTCTCTGCTTATCTATTAACTCCTTAAGCAGGAATCTGAATATGTTTTTTCAGGAGAAATCTTCTTTGAAGTACATAACTGACGTACGGTTTCAAGTCAAGCATGGACTTAACAAACTTATCTATTTTCTGTGTAGTATATATCAGGTTTTATCTAAAACTTTTAGAACTCCTTATTAACCCAGTATATCTCTAGTTCTAATTAATGCTGATGACTTGTTTATTACAAACTTTAGAGATCATTGTCCTCCATCATTATTAATAAATAAAAAAAATTTAAACTATCAAATTTACTGACAATCTACAATTTTCTACAATTCACTTAGTACTATAGTAGATCAGTATAGTAAAGGAGCCGATTATGGAATAGTAACGTAATACTTAATAATGGTGTTTTTAGAAATAGTTAGAGACATCTACAATAGCTGAATATCATGTGTAGTGATGTTTAAAGTTATTTGATCACGTGGCTCTAATCTCAAGTGCAAACATAACATTTAAAAATCGCATCATGTATTATTTGGTTTTAACAGTTTTATTTATGCAAACATCTATGCATAAACTTTAATGCGATTTTTTTTAGTACATTTGTGAAGTTTATTATTTGAGGTAAGTAATTAGAAATGTTTCCTTTTTATGTTGTATACTTAATTTATCTGCTAAAAATTGCTTTTTAACGGCAAATAAGTAATAAGTAGGCAGTGTCCTAATGTGGTATGCCAGAAAAGGAGCTAATGTGGAGTATTCCGCATTGACGTTCTATGATCAATACTATTCTTTCTGATTGAAATAAGTTCACATATTTTCCGTTTCATTGTTTCTTCTGTGGATCTGTATACTATAGGTTAATATAATAACAAAAATGTCTATTCCACATTAAGTAATTCAAGTATTCCAAATTAGAAGACTAAAAAGAAGAAAAATAATTTTTTTTTGTAAAACTAATTACAGCAATTAATAAAGTAAAATTAATTACAACTTTTTCACGCTTCAAGTTGTCTTAAACAAGAAACTGTCTTAAAAAAGGTAATTTAAGTATGATTCGTTGATAACACTTTGTATTACTGTTTTTTTCTTACATAACCTTTTTGATAAAATAAAAAAATGGTATTTCATAATAGTTTACTCTTCTAATAGTTTTTTTTAGCATTCCTACCATAATGCACATTTAAAAGAAATGGCTTTAAATTGCATTTTCTTTTATGTCGAATCGTCTTCATGCAATAATGAAAAATAAGGGACGATCAACAAAATATTATGAACTTATGTTAATTTATGTCAATGTTAAATTTACGTCAACAAACATATTCTTGTTATTTTATTCATTTCATGTTTGAAAACTTCTTTGGTAAACATGTTTCTTTGCACAACCGTTCGCGACACATCGAATTTTCGCAAATTGTGTGTAACTGTACTCTACACTTTTTACATTTTGCAACTTTTAATCGTTTGGCTGCTGGCACTTGTTCTTCATTATTGTTTTGCTGAGGTTGCTCAGCATTTTTATGTTCAGGCATTTGAGAACTTGGCATAGAGAGTCTACGCTTTGCGTTAAGTTTAGCAGCGGTTTCCTTAGATGCTTTTTCTTCATCTTTTTGTTTGAGGAACTCGATCACATTTTCTTAGGTAATACACTTTCCGCCAAGTTTTGACATGTTGCACTGCTTCAATTTCTTAACATTCGATTGATTTCTTGCATGAAAAAATTACTTTAACTCTATCTCGATACTGTTTTTTCAACGCTCAATATATGCTTGATACATATCAAAACTTGAAGCTGGTGTAGTTGAGAAAGATGGTAATTGGTGTGTAGTTGGAGCAGTTTTGAGCAACATTGGAAAGTTTTGTTTTGTAAATTCTTTCATTTTGAGTCTTCGTAATACTTTATAAGAGTTTCTTTCCATGCATATTTCACATAACAATAGACAACTCTATCCAATGGTTGTAGAATATGCGAAGAATGCTCTGGTAAAGAAATCAAGATTATATTGTGTTTTTTGCACAGCAATTTCGCTTCCAAAGCTATGAGAGTTGTATGCCCATCTAATACTAAAATATGAATACCACCAATTTGCTCATTTTCATAAATAGTTCTTTCAGTCATTCAATAAACGTATTGTGCTCTATCCAAACTGATTTTGAAATTGAATATTTGGTGCCAACTGGACCACCTATTGCCCAGTCAGGACGAAAGTTGCTTTTGGCTTTGTATATCACAAATGGTGGTGCAAAATGCCCATCAGCGTTGCAGCAATTGTTTACAGTATAATGAATTTTTTATTTTTTGTCAGCAAGTTTAAATGCACATTTTCTTTCATATCAGTTAATGCGGCTAGTATATAGTCATCCTTGTATGCTTTTGTTTTTTTAGTTGACATGTTAAAGAGAGTGAGTTAAACTGAATTGAGTGAGGTATGATTATATTGAGAAATAATAAAATAATTAGTTTTTAATGAGTAAGAGATGATTATATTAACAAATAACATTATAGTTCATTTTTAATTAAACCGGAGTTAACACTAAGTTAATTATATGAAGATAGGTGCTTAGTCACTTACGAAAAACTAAACTATGTAATTAATCGAGTGTGCTATTTTATCAGAAAAAATAGTATTTTTTTACTTTTTTGATTTTTTATTTAACTTTTTGTTCTAGCATAAAAATTATATCAGAATTAAAATTACATTTCCAACAAGATAGTGCTAAAATTATTTTTATATCAGTTTCGGTTCAAGCGCTATTTTGTTCGCAACGATACAAAATATATAAAAAAAGTTTGGCTCCCCGTTAAAGTCGTATAAAAAAAGAAAAAAATGGAGTTGAATCAGCATTTAATTTTATCAATCCGATGGTTCTGTATTTGAATCTATTTTTATTTTTTTCATAGCCATACCGTTTAGTTTTTATTTGATAAATTCGATCAGTGTGTGGGGGATGAAAATGATGTCAATTTAAATTATCTTTTTAGTTTTAATGAGCAGATATTAACGGTATTTACATCTACTAAATGGTATAGAAATGATGTTTTGTTTGTGGAGAAATTAATATTAAATGCGGGGAATTTGATATTATATTTTATTAAATTATTTATAATATAATATTATAAATTAATATGATAAGTTTCTTAGAGACATTAAATAAATAACAACTACTAATGTAAAATAAAAATTACTATCGTTTTATTAATATATTACCATTTGACTATGAATCAAATTATGTTAGAAATATTAACTCTTTGTATATAAAATTCACAATCGTTATTCGCTCCCCAAGCGGATTATAAAATGTGGTTCAAAGTAAACTCATAAAAGTAAACTCATAAATTTGTCATTTTTTGAAATTAAATTGCCGTTATTTCAAATACGAAACTCTAATTGCTTTCTAGTTGATTGTAAAACGTGATGCAACGCAAACACATAAAGTCTATTGAAAATTCGAAACGTTAATTTCTCTCTTGGGGGTTGAAGAAACTCTTTTAAAAACGTTGCGCTAATGATGAGCAAAATCATTATTCTGATTGTGATGTAAACAATACTAATAAATCAATATTAAAATATGGATAAAACCGCATTACTTAACTTATTGATGGTCTCGTATGGAAATGCTCATCCCGATAAAAAAAAGGGTAATATCCAGAAAGAAGTAAATAGTATATAGAATTCATTAAAAGAAGAGAAACTGGCGCATAATGATCTTGAATCAAGAGTAATGTATTTAATCAATTTATTTAATGAAAAGGCAATGAAGTTCAAGAGGAAGCAATTATCATTTTGGGCCAATATTCCAAAACAGTCTGCCCCCACGTATACTCCACTTGAATTCCTCACAGTTTGTTGAGCCCACCAATGAGCGATCTGTTATCGATGATCAACAAAGTGCATTAACTTTGAGTTTGTTGACCACGAAAAATCAAAAAAATGCATGAACAGTGGCTCAAGATCGACTCAATTCTGAGATTGCAGCTTTAAATTGTAAAGTTGCTAGACTGAAGATTAGAAAGAGAAGTGGATTCATTGCTGAAGCTGAAAAGGATGATTTGAAAAAGAAAAAGAAGAAACTAGTTCATCTAAGTAAAGAACTGGCCAAAAAAAAGTATGATCAAGCTCAACAGAAGAAAACTAGAGAACTGAAAAAAGCTAGAATTGAGGAAATCTGCTTGAAGCATCCAGAAGTCAAAAAAAACTAAAAATCAGAAAGAAACCTGGTCGGCCGTCATTAAAAGTAGATCAACCTCTTCTTTTGAAGGCGATTATGGATATTGCTCTCCATGGTTCGTCCGCTGAAGAAAGACGTCGGTCAGAGGTTCTTCGGGTAATGATAGCTTAGCTATGTTTGTTAATATTGTATTTGTTAGAATTTTACTTTTAATTAGTACTTGCACTATTGCAAATATCCTTGAAATGTTAACAACTAATTTCAAGATTTGATTTGAATATAACTTACGAAATAAATCCCGTTTTCTGTAAAAAAGTTAATTATATCCAAATATATTTCTTTATTATTTAGAGCATTAAAACTCTCGCACGTCAAAGAAAGATCAGTCCTCAGAATGAATCTCATTGAAAAGATGTTGACGGACTCTTTTGCAGTTCAACTATAAAATATGTGGAAGAAGTTTGTTCTATTTTAGGGCCAGATGAAGTGTGTTTCAATAACCAAGACGACAAGGCTAGAGTGCCAATTAGAATCACAGCAGCCAAAAAACAGACGTCGTTGTTGATGCATTTGGAGTACCGGGTAACCCTACCGGACCATGACTGGGTTTTTGCTGCTAAACACAAGCTTATACCATCTGTATACGCTGGAATTACGATCAAAAAAGATGGTCTCGGAAAAACAGATGCTGTTACTTATTCTGGACCTACCTACATTGCTGTTCGATCAGGAAAACACGCATCCTCGACCGCCTTCGCTCATGGATTAGACTTTCAGCGGCTCTTGGGTATCAAAGAATTTGACTCTATTACCAGAGATCCTCAAACTAATATGATTAAGCCTATCGTTGTGTTTAGCGTCGATAGAGGACCTGACGAAAATCCCAGATACCAAAAAGTAATTGAAATCGGGATTCACCATTTCTTGAAGAATAACCTTCATCTTGAAGAATAACCTTCAGCTCTGTTGAATGCAATGCGGCCTGGAGCGTTCATGACGAACGCTCCAGGCCGCATTGCATTCAACAGAGCTGAGCGACGAATGGCACCTCTAAGTAAAGAATTATCTGGGTTGATTCATCCGCACGAACATTACGGAACTCATCTTGATTCTTAAGGTAATTACATTGACAAAAGTTAATTTTTTAAAATATTAATATAATTTTTAACCTATAATAACCAACATATCTTTTAAATTAGGAAGGACAATAGATGAAAATTAGAAAAACAGAACTTTGGTTTTGCTGGACAGGCTTTGGCTGATATTTGGTCTGATCTACAAATTGACGGTTATCCAACCATTGCAGAGTATATTGATCAAGACAAATCAGAGCTAGAGTCAAGGAGTCTTTTATTACAAGATCAACCTTGGATTGCCGATCATCTTCATACAAGTCAATATTTTACTCAAATTGTGAAGTGTGAAAATTGTTCTTGTTGTCGGGCTATTAGAAGCTCTTACTTTACTCTAATTAGAGCAAGATTTCTTCCGCCACCTGTCCCTGTCAACCAAACGAGAGACGGGCTCAAAGCAGTAGAGGTCTCAAAAGAATTGTTTCCATCATCCGTCTTTATGCTGATCGCATCAAACATTGAAAGTATTCTTCCTCGTACTGCCAAAGGATTTCCAATTTTGCCGTATGATGCGTTTTGTCAATCAATTCAGTCTAGCCTAGCTGATAGAATCTGTAAAAAGTGCAATATCTACTTTGCCTCTCAAGCTATGTTGAAAAGCACGCTTCTATCCATTCTTCTGCTATAACACTCCCTCTAATCAAAAGGGTCCAACATGTTCGTATTGCTGCCAAGCGTCAGACAGAATTTTTGGCAGTCATCGCCTTGCAGAAGAGTTCGGAAACTGCTGAATGGTTAGATGAAAATGAAGTTGACGCAATGAATTTGATTGTACCTCAAGAATACGATATCCTTTTAGAGCGCGGAGAGCATTCACTACCTATTGTTTCAATCGATGATCACTTCAACAACCCATGGGAAGATTATATTAAAGATATATAATACTTTTTGCTTAGTTGATTAATTAATGAGATATTGACTATTATATAAAATAATTTAATGAGATCTACTATTATTTAAATGTATAATTTAGTCCGAAAAAAAATCAATGGTTTTTAAGCATTTTTATTGTTTTTTAGGGGGTATATAAAAACTGACATCATTTATAATGGGGGGTTGGCCAAAAATTGACAGTTTGACAAAGGGGGAAGGGGGAGTCGAAAAATTGAGAAAAAACACTGACATCATTTATGGATGACCCCAAAGTTTAGAGCTATATTTTTAAATAAGCATAAGCTTTACTCCTAGAAAGTCGTTTGTTTACCCGTTAATGATTTGGCGTATGAAGACAAATCATTAACGGTTACACGTTCCAGAAAAAACGAGGGCCAATATAACTTTTGACGACTGTCTAGTCGACATTTGTTGACTGACTGTCCAAATTTACCATATAACTTGTCTAAAGGTTCTACGTTTGACGACTTGTCTAAATGGGTCAAATTTACCGACTAAATGAACGGAAAAATGATTAATGGGGGAAGAGGGTGTCGCACTACCTACACCCCTCATCGCGCCGGCATTTACAATAATAAGATAAACTCTGACAATTGATTAAAAAATCGATCATAGAACTCAACAACAACAGAAGATGTTGTGCTATAAAAAGTATAAAACTTTTTTTATTTTCTATTTAACGTTATGTGTGATAAAGAATTTTTGCAATAGACTGAATTATCAAGTTTATTTTTAAATTGATCTTTGTTATTGATTCAATAATATGAGGTTGCATACAATATTATAAATAACATGATAACTTTTAAATATAACGGTGCATATTTGTGTATGCACATATTGTATGGATAACTATGTATATTTGAAACCAAAGAATAAAATATGCTTTTACCTTCCTATTGTTCTATTTTCAACATTACAATAATATTTTTAAATCTATAATAATGAATTATAATTCAATGTATTATAAAAACAAAAAAGTTTCAAAAAAATTGACTTTTAAGTTTTGTCACCTAAAACATTAACTTTCTTAACATTTTTGTAAGCGATTTAAGTTAATATTTTAAAACTATTTAACATTATTAAAAAAAAAAAAATCATGATCAGTCAATTCAATAGTGCGGTTTAAAATAATAAGGTAAAATTTACATATTTTATACGTTTATTCGTTTTGTTATTTTTATTTAGATATATTATTTATAATAATTGTTATATATTATATTTGATAACGAGGGTATCTATACTCCCTTGAAATATGTATAAAAATTAATTCAAACAATAAAGAGTTACATCCATAACAGAAGAAGAGTTATATCCATCCAGAACTATTTAATTTTAATATACTTCATTAAAAGTGGTTTTATTGCGAACGTATAAATTACTAAATTGAAAAAGTGTTTGAAGACCACATTAGAAACGTCATTAAAAATAATTATATTTAAAAAAAAACTGTTTACATGGTTGGTGACCTGAACCTCAATATTTTGGATTATGACTCAAATAAAAACATTAAACAATTTTTTAACGTCATTTTTGAAAATAGCTACATTCCTGTCATCAACAAACCTACTCGCATAACCAACAAAAGTGAAACTTCGATAGATCAAATTATCACCAATGACTTCATAAATATAAAGATAAAAACAGGAATATTTAAAACAGATATTTCTGATCATTTTCCCATATTCATCGTTGTTCAAAAATATAATAAAAGTGACTGCCAAAAAAATAAAAAAATAAAAACAAGAATAATAAACGACTCTTCAGTTAACCATTTTCATGACCTTTTATCAAGTGTTAAATGGGATGACTTGTTATTGAATCTAAACGCTGATAAAGTCTACGATATATTTATATCAGAATATTATAAATATTATAACAAAGCATTTCCTGAAATTACAAAATTAGTTAAATCAAAAACGTTATCAAATCCTTGGATAACTAAGGGTATCCTTAAATCTTCTAAAATAAAACAAAGATTATATAATAAATTTCTTAAAAAAAAAAACCCTACGTAATGAAAGCAGTTATAAAAATTACAAACATAATCTTAATTTTTTTGTCCAAACTCGAGTTCTATGGCATCAAAAATTCTAACTTGGCTTGGTTTAAAAGTTACTTGTCTAATAGGAAGCAATATATTTCTTACGATGGTGGTAAAACGGATAATATGATTATTACATGCGGTGTTCCCCAGGGATCAGTTCTAGGGCCCCTTTTGTTTCTAATTTATGTCAATGACTTATATAAATTTTCTAATATTTTAAACACAACTTTATTTGCCGATGATACGAATTTGTTTTATTCTCATGACGACATTAATATTTTATTTTTAACAGTTAACAAAGAACTTGATAACCTAACCCAATGGTTCAAAGCCAATAAATTATCTTTAAACATTACTAAAACTAAATACACATTAATCCATCGTGTTCATAAAAAAGAAAATATTCCACTTAAACTTCCAAATCTTTTTATTGATAAAAATATAATAAAAAGGGAAATATCGTCAAAGTTTTTGGGCGTAATACTCGATGAAAATCTTACATGGAGAGAACATATAAGTGTTGTTGAGAATAAGGTTTCTAAAAATATTGGTATACTGTATAAAGCTAAACAGGTCTTAAACCAATCTTGTCTTAAATACATATACTTTTCATTTATACACTGTTACCTAAACTATGCTAACATTGTTTGGTGCAGCACCAATGTTACAAAGCTAAGTAAACTTCTATGTAAACAAAAACACGCCATTAGGATTATTACAAATGAAAATCGCTTCTCTCATTCAAAAATACTTTTTAGTAAACTTAATATTCTAAATGTTTATAATTTAAATCTCTATCATGTTTTTATATTTATGTTTAAACTTGATAAAAAAATGGCACCATATTTATTCAACTCTTTATTTAAAAAAATAAATCACATATACAGCACAAGATTTTCAAATAATAACTATACTCAATCCAAAACCTACTATTCTGCCACTAAATACTTAATCACAAACCGAGGACCTAAACTCTGGAATACACTTTTAAATAATGATCTTAAACCACTTTCTTCGCTTAATCAATTTAAAACTAAACTTAAGCAAAATCTTTTACTAAACGACAATGAACTAAATTTCTTCTGAAGCGTTTAAAATGAGAGTACTATTATTAATGATTTAGTATTAATAATTGTTTATTACTAAGATTGTCTATTCTAATACATAAATATGATAAATAATCTTGTCTCTAGTCTTGTTTCTGTTTATTTTTTTTTTTTTTTTTTGTCTTTTTTTTTTGTTTTTGTTTGTTTGTTTGTTTTTTCTTCTTTATTGTTGGTCTTTTTAGTAAGTAAAGTAAACTTAAGCGTTAATAAAAAAAAATAATTTATAGCATATGTAACTTTTACGGTTTTTATTAGCATTGTAATTTACGGTATATTTATTACGGGGCTTAGTGATAAGGCAACTATAGTCTTCTTTTTGCCCCTGTCATATATTGTTTTTTATTCATGAACATTGTTATTGTAAATACTATTAACGACGAAATATATAATTAAAAAAAAAATTTAAAAAAAAAAATGAGGAGAAAATCATTTACTAACGGTAGTAAAAATCATTCACTAATGATAGTGAAAATTATTTACTTAATAAGAGTAAAAAAAAAAAATTGCTTAAAAAAACTGCAAATGCACAGCGTTATTTAGCATTTTAGTTAAAAACGTTTTTAGAAATATTGCCAGAGACACAGACCACCTAAGTTTTAGTATAAGGATTAACGGAGTAATTGTAAGGAGTAACGTAGCATATATAAGGAGTAAC
This sequence comes from Hydra vulgaris, assembly GCF_038396675.1. NCBI lineage: Eukaryota > Metazoa > Cnidaria > Hydrozoa > Anthoathecata > Hydridae > Hydra > Hydra vulgaris. The sequence continues at coordinate 29,408,555 of NC_088921.1, read as the reverse complement.
GGAGTAATTATAAGGAGTAACAGATTTAGTATGAGGCATAGTGTCAGGTAGCGGGTGATGACCCCTTATCGCTCCCGAGAACTATAAACGGGTGCCTCCTGAAACTGTAATATTTTGTTTGGTTAGAAAATTATAGAGAAGTCTTAATACTCTTGATTGACTTTGTTCTTAGCAAAACAAGTTTGTTCTTAGCAAAAGAAACAAAGTTGTTTTGCTGAGAACATCAAAATTTAGAATGGTTGATAATAAAGGTACAACTCCAAATAGGATTTGAATAATGGAAATCATCTTAGGTATGAAAAGAGGAAAAAAGTTTACTTGAGCTATGATAAATTAATAAATTTGATTTGATCTCTTGCTTCTCTTGACCTCTTGCTTCTCTTGATCTCTTGCTTCTCTTGATCTCTTGCTTCTCTTGATCTCTTGCTTCTCTTGATCTCTTGGTTCTCTTGATCTCTTGCTTCTCTTGATCACTTGCTTCTCTTGATCTCTTGCTTCTCTTGATCTCTTGCTTCTCTTGATCTCTTGCTTCTGAAATTTCCGCCACAATAAAGTTAATTTTCCCAATTTTTTCCATAATTATTGATTTTACTGTTGAAATTTGCAGAATTGATCAGATGTCAATTTTGTTTCAACTACCCAGTGGGCATTTGTTTTTCAAAGTTACGTTCTAAATGTATTTTAAATATCTTTTAAACGTCTTCAAAAACATTCTTACGTAAAAAACGTTTAAAAGACGTTTAAAAAATGTTTAAAAGACATTTAGAACGTAACTTTGAAAAATAAATGCCCGTAGGGAAGTTTTAGAATTAGGTAATATAGTAGAAGAATTCGTAGGCTTTTATGTTTTGGATACACTTGTAAACAACTTGTACACTTCTATGTTTTGGATACAAATAAATGAGAACTCAAATAAAAAATAAAGATAACTCAAATAAATGAACAGTTTTATTACTTTAGTAACGCATACTTTGGTTGTTTTAACCGTATCCATGGTTTTTACATTTTTTGGTTTAATCCGTAAAAATAATCTGAAGAAAATATAGATTCACTTAGAAGTACAAGTGAAATTTAGAGTAACAACATAAACATTGAAAAAGCAGTAAAGTATAATACTTTCGAAAATGTGTACGTATCAAGATCACCATATTGACAACTGATAAGTGCTGAATTTCATAATTCAGTATCAAATGACACTTAGTTCTCTAGTTCTTTTATATTCTGGTACTTCTGAGAAAAGTTTCCGTAGAATGAAAAAATCATAAAATATCGTAGATCTGGATTGGCATTCATAAAATATACGTAGATCTGGATTGGCATTCATTTCAATTAAACGAGGACGTTGAATAGTTAACCGCATCAACAGTAAAGTATTCACCTAAAAGTCTCCTTTTGAATTAGCAATTACAAATAACCAGTCACTAGCATGCCAGTTAACAATGGTGCACACCTTAAAAAAAATATAAAAAATATTTTTACTAATAATCCATTTTGAATAACCATTTTTGAATAACGAATCCTTTTTGAATAACCATAAGTATTTATTTTCATTCTTCCTAAATAAAAATTAATCAGTATTGAATAATTTGGTCGATTATGTTTTTTTTCATATGTTGAATAGTTTGAGGACTATTAGCGTTAACGTTGCTTTTCTGATTATTATTATTTTGTGAAAATGTATTCAATAGATAACTAAAAGCAGTTGAGAAAATTAAAATAATTATCGTATTTAAAACCTCAAAAAAAAAAATTATGGGGGAGTGGGGTTCCAAATTTGTTGCGTAATTTTATCTATTTATCTATATTTTAGAGGGTCAGTGAATTTTAAAATTACTGTTTTGTTACTAAGGGGGAGGGAGGGGGGTTGAGGAAGAGGAAGGGGTCTAAAATTGGTAAAATATGCGTGACGTAATTTATGGACGACCCCTAAATAGTTTTTTTATACGTAATTAAAGTAAACAATGATAAAAAGATGTGAAAGGCTTTTCATTTTTACATACTTACCAACCACAATGCTTATACTTGACAACTGACACTAAACGGAAACCATTATAGCACAAAAAATACAAATGACGCAAACTTAAAAGTTAATTCAAATTTGAACACCTAGTAGTTAATGTTTCTTATTTTATTAAAAGTTGCAAACCAAAACAAACTTAGTAAACTCAAATTTTATTTTGTTATTAAGTGTCATTAAACAGTTCGCTAAAAGTCATATAAAAGTATCAATAAAACATGTTAATCATATATGCAGTCATCATTAAAAAAAATATGTGGGGGTCACTGTGCTACCTCCCCCCTTAACCTCACCTCTTGATACCCCTACTGATACTCTCCTACATATATATTTTAAAGATTTGTCTAAAATGATCTAGAAAAGTATCAAAAACCTCATCTGACATCATATTCCGGATAGTAAGTACTGTCTTTCAATTATGTCAACAAAAATTTGCAAAATGTGTGACATTAAGTCATGTGTTAAGTGTTAAACCATATTGCAACATATAGTATCATGAGCACTTTGATTTATATAGTAAGTGCAAACAATATTGTCGTTACAAATTATATAAAAGATGATAGTTGTTTCAGTATGACGGCATCATCATTGACGACACAAATGAAAAAGTTACTGAAATAAAATTGATATAAATTTTCATTCATTTTGAAATCTCGGACCGTAATTTGTTTATTTGAAAAAGTTTATTATCATTATAACTGGCATTTAAATATATATATATATATATATATATATATATATATATATATATATATATATATATATATATATATATATATATATATATATATATATATATATATATATATATATATATATATATATATATATATATATATATATATATATATAAACGTATATACATATATACTCTATATTACGTAGTTATTATTGTTATTTCATTTTTGAGATTATGAAGGTGCTCTACCAATGGTGCTAGTGTCGGCGTTCTTATGTAAACATAACTCACATTATTTTTTTAGGGCGTCTAACAATATATTCTTTCTGTAATACAATCGGAAGATCTTTGCTTTGAATAAGTTGTATATGTTTATAAACGATATTTAATACGTGATAATTGAATTATTATATTTGAGTAACATATGTTTATTGTTGTTTAATTGCCTGATATATAAGATCAATAAATATATAACAAAAAAAAGATTAAAATGCTACCCAGAAAAACACAGAGTAGTCCACAATGGTCAATATTTAGTCAAAATTGATCGCCAAATGGATAAAAAGTTTAGCGACCAATTATTGATTGAAAATTGACAGTTGATCTGGATTTACATTTCACGCCTTTTAATGTATACGTTTGTTAAACGTTAATTAAATGTTTACAATGTAATATAATAACATAAGCCAATATTGTAAACAATTATTAAACATTTAAAAAATGTATATGTTAAGAAAATTAAAGCGCACATAACAAACCTAATAACTTATACGTATATAAACGTCGATTAAACGTTTACAATATTTACTAGCATAAGCCAATATTGTAAACCTTTAATAAACTTTTAATAAACTATACATTGTAATGATTAAAGCAAAAAGTTATATACATAATTTTGTTTGAATGGTACAAATATTTAAATCTTTTAATTAAAAAAAGGTTAACTTTTTGTAATTTCAAAAAAAATGTTGGTTCTTAAATTTATTGGACCATGAGTAATTTTGTGGTACTTTGTGCATAGTACTTAACTGTAGTGAAAAGTAATTAACTGTTGTAAAAAGTATTTAAAAAAGTTATTATTATTTAATATACATTATAATTCTTTAGAAACGTTGCGCATTCTAATGGTGATTTTCCACTTAACCGTTTTTCTCCGGGAACGAAAAAAAGTTATGTGAGCAAAATCTGAAAATTTTGAAATTTGTGGCTAGTACCACCTTAAGGTGGTACTAGCCACCCACTGCAACGTCTGCCATCTTCATCTATGATATCTTTCTATCTCTACTTCTTCTAACTTTCACTCTTATTTACTTCGTTCTTCCGAAAACTCACTTACAATTGTTCCGTCGAAGCGGGTTATCATGTTCTTTAGTGAGCTGAACTTTGCCTTCGTGGGTCTTGGTATGTGGACTCTATATTGCAATTAGCCGGAGGAGAGTAAACCACAATCCCAATAAACTGTAGTACAAAGTATTGTTGTTTAAAAGAAATTTGCACTGCAATTTATTAATGTTAAATTATTGCTATTAAGTTATATTATTATATACATTAAATATGCAATATACCTTTGTTTTTTTTTGTTTTTTTAGGTGCCCCAAGAATTCCTAACAGTCTTGTCACAGAGCACCGCGGAAGTGCATTTAACCAGGAAGTTCATGCCTCCTTCCTTACCATGACGCGAAAATATGTCCAGAGCTCGTTTCGAACCTGGACATATTTTTATTCGATAGCTAATATGTAATATATAATACTTCATTCAATATGTAAGTAAGACATGAAAAAATTAATACTTATAATATTAATAATAATGGATCATATTCAAAGTGTAAAACTATGTTAAATTATTTTATAATAGTCGTCGAAAATGTTTAAATCAACCTTTAACGGAGATACGTTTTAAATGTTATTCCGGATTTTATTCTGAACAGATTTACACAAAATTAAACATGGTTTCGACGTTTAATAAACATGTTTTTACTGATCTTTAAATTTTTACCCAGATCTTCTAACCATATCCATACTGTTAAAAAGTTATTACTACACAGCTGAAAAATTAAACATATTTATTATGCTAAAAGGCTGGTAAAAGTAAATTTCATTAATTATAAGCGCTTTAGCAACAGAAATTGCGTTATAAGATTAGTTATAGTTGATTTTTTAAAGTTTTGCAACTGTATTTAAACTAAGTATAAATAATCTTGTGGATAATAACCTTGCGGGTAAAGCTTTTTACCAATATAAAGTGTTCAGTTTTTTTCTGTATTTAAATATTAATTATATATTTAATATTTAAATAAAGTTTTCTACCCAATACATTTGAATGGTGTTAACAATTTCTATAGACCAGACACTGTCGGGCTTTGGAAATATTTAAAACAGCCGTAACGCAGTGGTTTAAGTTCTGATTGAGAACCATGATGTTTTAATAAAAAAAGCATGATGTCTTTGGACTTCATGCTTTTTATTTTTATTTTTCAAGTTTTAAGATGTATTGTCAGTTCTTCTCTACTTTTTCAACTCCACTTTTCAAAAAAATGACTGATTTTTTTAACAATTTTACTTTTGTTTTGTAATTTCTTATTGTTAAAAAAGACAAGTGTTTTATTTTTTATTTTAATTTCAAAATGCTGTCCCAAAAACTATGAGGATTCGCGTTGTGTTGATGTTAGGTACTTTTGTTCTTTTCGTGGATTTTTTTTTGTCACGTGCTGCTTTGACAGCTATACGAAAGGTTTTTCGGCAAAAGATATATTTTTTGAAGACTGAACTTTTTTAAATTATTATAATCGCACTTTTTTCTATTGTTTGAAATGAAAGGATAGGTTATCTTTGCATTTTTCAAGCTCCGGTGCCCACCAACGTTTAAATATCTCTTGTAGTTCAAACAATTGCTGCCAAGAGAGCAGCATTTATAAGCATGTTTTTCTTATTTCTACTTCTATTGTCTGAGAAATTAAAAATTTGAAAGTATAATATAAAAATAATAAACTATACATAAAAAGTGGGAGTGAACCCTTAAAAATACTAACTGCTTCCTTGAAAAAAAACACCCTCAAAACTAAAATTTACCCAAATAAAATGTTTCAAATACCCGATTAACCAACTATATTCCTTATAAACCGACTGTAACTGGAAAATCCCTTACTTTAGGGGGTGTGTGGCACCTCCCACCCCCATCCTCACCCCACACACACACTCCGTAGAATTGTCTCTGTGGTCAGAAACCTCTGAAAGAACATAAAATCGTCCCCATCTTACGGAATGGCTTGGATCCATTTGTATTGGATCCAGGAATGTTGCTTTTTAGGTAAAATTTACACCATTATCATTTAAAAGCTAACACTCCAAAATTTTTGTTTAATGCTCACTATACCCTGATCTACTAAAGTTTATTATTGTATAATCCCTTATCATTAATGTGCACACCAATGACACTAGTGACACCAATGACATGAAACAAGGACTAGCGATATAATAAAAAATTAACACGGGACACATATTTCATACTTAATATTTAATGCTCTATTGGTTATAAAAAGTCAATATAATTTTTTTTTTCTGGGTAAATATATACAATCTGTAAGTTATATATATATATAATACATTTTTAGGCACAGAATAAAATTTAAATTTAGCTTTAAACTTATTTTTGTTTACTTATTTTAAAAATTATATTTTTGGAAAACCTTTAAAAACAACAAATATTCTTGAAAAAAAATGCAGGTATAAAAAGGCACGAACATGTAAAGTATCACACCAAGAATACAAATGCTAAAATTTAACATATAATCCATGTTGCATACATGTTGCATACATGTTGCATACATGTTGCATACATGTTGCATACCAATTTTTTTCAATAGTAGTATAAAAGTATTTCAATAAAGTAAAAGTAAAAAGAAAATTAAAGTATTAAATTATTTATAGTTCATTTATGAAACTTTAACTTAAAAACGACTTTTAGAAATATTTAAGAAAACTTGTTTTCTTTTATAATCTTGGTGTGGAACAAATATTACACTAACTTTATATCTTGTTGTATGTTCTTTCTATGCTTCATATGCTATTTCACTTGTTTTTTGCATTTTTGCCTTGTGTTTTTTGTTTTTTGCCTTTGCTTTTTTGACCACTATGACAAAAAATTTAAGAAAATGTATGACTTGAGATTAATTAACATAAGTTAATTAACATAGGTAACAACTACACCAGACTAAAAACATATTTTATAATTACCTATACACAAATATTCGTAGTTTTTAAACGTCTTTTGAACGTTTTGGACATCTTTTTTATGTGCCCACTGGGATACTCTAGATAAAAATGTACAATTTTTATATACCTTCTATTTTAAGCACATTAGTAATATTTAAGCATGCAGGTTTTTACAAATTTACTCTATTAAAATAAATCTGTTAATGACTGACATCAGTACATGAATCATCAGTACACATTGTCAGTTAGATATGAAAAACATAATGTATAACAATAGCTATTAACGAATAGCTATTAACGATAGTCAATGAAACCACCTTACAACTTGGTGTGAACAGACAACCATTTTGTGTACCCAAGCATAGGATACCATTTAAAATTGGTTGCGTTTGTCTTAAATTTGCTTTACCTGGGTCTATAAGAATATTTAGTTATACCAATTTTCTCCAGAAAAAAGTTTTTAGGAAAAAATCTTAAAATTCAATTTTAAGTTTGTTTCTGTATTTGTAGCATGGTCCTGGATCACTGTACAGTGCTCTGATGTGTAGTTTTTTTTTGGGGGGGGCAAACTACGTCATCAGCACTCTAAAATTATTAGTTAACTGCAGGTTATTGTAAAAATACATGAATAGTTCTTACAATTTTAAAATTATTATAACTATTTCGAACTATAATAACGTTTAGTTCGTAATTTATTATTTATTGAGCTTTAAAATTAATTCGTTTAATTAACAAAATAATTAATAACAAAATACATAATAAAATTTTACAATGCATAATTTAATTAATTATGCATAATTAGAAATGATTTCTTTCTTTTTTTAAGCTCAAAATTTTCTGAAGCTTAGTAGTACTATAGGCTTTATACTATATAGGTTTGAAATAAAAAAAAACAAGAGGTTACAAAAATTCTAACCTTTTGGATACTAATCATAGTAACCAAAAAAATTAGGTATAAGTATAAATAATTTTAAAGCATCGTGTTTGAATAAAAAAATAAAAAAAATTTTAATTAGCATAAAAAAAGAAAATTTTATGCTAATTTAAAAATGTTTATCTTTTTATTATTACAAAACTTTTTTATATTTAAAATTTTTAATAATACAAAACTTCGTCGAAAAAATCAGTGGGCGGAAAAAGGGATGGAACAAGGCAATCTCCTGCTGCCTCATCCTAAAAATTTAACCAAAACACTAAAAATATCATATTAAGTTGATGTTGCCACCTACTAATAAGCGTGATTGAATGTTTTTATAGTTTTTTAAATGTTAATATTATTTGCAAAAGTTTTCACGAAAAGGAATTAAACTGCGTAATTGGTAATTTAAATTTAAATTGGAATATTACGCAAATTACAACATTGAATAATTTTATGACATTTAAAAAAGGAGACATTCTTTAATAAATAGGCCGACAAAGTTAACTGCCACATCATCTTCTCATAACATTACCAAGGTCTCACCAAAATAAGTTTGATTAGTGATGCAAAAATTTTATCATTTAATTTTATCACAGTTTTCTTTGATTAATTTTAAATGAAATTTTAAAATGAAATTTATAAAAAGAAATTTCCAAAATGTTAAACTTCTAAAGCAAACCAGGCCAAAGACATGGGTTTCGAAGTGGAGTTTGCAACTCTGCAAACAAAAGTATAAAATTACCAGGTTCAAAAAAGATTAAAGAAAACCTTTAACATTAAAAAAGAAAACTTATATATCAAATACTTAAATTTATTATTAAGTAAAATACTTTGTAAAACATACACAACAGAAAGACAATCTTTCTCTATATGTCGCTGAATTATAAGTTCATAAAATAACGTCAAAATGCCAATCTTTAAAGTAAATTTGACGCTAAGAAAGGCACGTGTTATATATCTACTTTTTTTGTTGTTGATTTTTTTATTACATTTTAAAATAAGAATTTCGTTACAATATTTAAAATACAAATATATAATAATAAAATAATATATTTATACACTCACACGCATATATATGATATATATATACATATATATATATGTATGTATATATATATATATATATATATATATATATATATATATATATATATATATATATATATATATATATATATATATATATATATAATGATCGTTATTAAAAAATTAAAACGACAGGAGCCAGTAGAAGACAGAAAAGAGCTTACTATAGAGGAGCCAGTAGAAGACAGAAGTCTTGTCATCAAGCCTCTATAGTAAGCGTAAAATATTTTTTACAAATTTCTCATTATATAAATTTACAAGTACTCATTTTATAAAAACCAGTTAACACAAAATTACAATAAGATATTTGAGATACCTTGTTATTCCAATACTATTGTGCCAAATTTTTTACATTTTTTCAATAGTTATAACATTAAATTATAATTATTTTCATAATATACAATATATTTTCATATATCCTCTGCGAAAGGATAACAAATTCTTAACTTAGACAAGAAATAAAAAAAACCCAACAACTTTTGGAAAGTAAACCAAGTACATCCCTTCAATGATGTATCAGACGATACAAAGTCACCAGATTCAATTTTAGTAAATAAAAAATGTAATAAAACTACAAAAAATTGGATTAGCATAAGAACTATTGAAAAAATTACTCAAGTTAAATCTGTAAAAGCTATTTGCATAAACATTAAATAAACGCTATAAACTATAAACGCTATGAACAACAAGTCGTTGACAATTTTAAACTCATATTTTTATAACAGAAGCTCTACCTAAAAGTAAAAAAACTTGAAATCAATGATCACGAGTTTGCTATTGCATTTTACTTAGTATATACAAACCATAGCAACAATTGAATTGTTTATTTTAGAAACCCGTTAAGTGGCATTTTTTTTCAAAATTGATGTTATTATAGGTTATAGATGGCCCAATTAAGTTGCATAGCCTTATACAGAAATACGTGGACTATTAAGTCCACGTGTTTCTTGCAGTTACGCTTATTGCAGAAGCTCTAATAAAATTTTAAAGTTTTTTTTAGTTTTCCTTTAAGTTAAAAAAGCGCTCTTGACGGGTTTCTTAAATAAACGATTCAATTCATATTCAAAGATAATAGCCTAAAAACATCTTTAACAAACCTTAACTTATTTCCATCTGAATCACTCAGTTGTGAAATTATAAAAAAAATTTTCTAATTTAGATAAGTCAGTATTGTAGTTCCTTAATACTGACTTATCTAAATCACCAGACCCTGCGAAATTGCGCCCAATAATATTTATAAAGACTAGCTTTCAAACCTCGAAAGTGGATCATGATATCCATTAATTTCAACAAAATTATTGGTCGGAACTTATTGTAATGTCTCAAATACGGAAAGTTGCAACAATTTTGCCCATATTTAAAAACATAAAATAGATCTAAATCATTTATAGACCTATCAGTCTAATTTGTACTTCAATAAATTTTTTAATAAAAACTATTTAAACTTATTACAACACATCTAATTAGGATACAGAAAACTTTCTAGAAAACCGTTGACAAAGAGTTGTTGTAATGGTACTTACTCAAACTGGTTTAAACTAGTTTAAACAAGTTTAACCGTTTTAAGTGTAATTAACCAAGACTCTGTCTTTTCAGCGAGAATTTTTGTTATATATGTCAACAATATTCCTAAAGAAACCATTAAATTTTTCGCTGACACAATACCAAAATCTTTTGTAAACAATTTGAGACTTAAAAATATCTCTGCAAGAATTACAAAACGATATTGACACTCTTGCTTTATGGTCTCAAAATTGGGAAATGAGAATTGACATTGGTAAATGCTCCGTACTACACCTAAGGCGCAACAACAAACCCCATATATTATTCAGATACAAGAGTAATAGTAACCAGATTTAGGTGCTCACGTGAACTCTAATTTATTGTTTTCAAAAAAACACAACTATTCAATTCAACAAAGCAACACAAATAATAGATAATAAAAATAACATTTTCATCTTGTCCTGATTTATATTCATTTAAAAAATTATTCTCAGCTCTTATCCGCCCTCATTTGGAATATTGTGGATCAATTTACGACTCGCGACTTCTTAAAAACAAACACAAATAGAAGACATATTAAGAAGAGCTTCCAAACAAACTAAAGGACTATAGGATCTATCGTATAAAAAAAAATGTTGGCACTAAGTATGACAAGCATAAAACTCAGTTTAATTCATAGAGATCTGATTGATGTTCATAGAGATCTGATTTATGTCATAAAGCGGTAAACTAATAGACATGATAAAAGATTATTTGAAATCGATAACCAATTTAATACAAGTAAATTCCATTTACTAATCATTCTTTGAGGGGAAAAAGTTTTGGCGAATACTTAATAGGGAGAATTTTTTTTTTTATGGCAGAGCCGACGACAGCGGGGGAGAACACATACTCCCCCGCTGTCGTCGGCTCTGCCATATGGAACTCTTTTCCCAATGACATAGTAACCGCATCATTACTTAAAGAGTTTAAAGATGCTTTTAGTTGAATATCTAAAAAATGACAACTTAATGACTTCTTCTTATTCACATTCCATTTCCTTTTCCTTTTAGTTTATATAAACTCTGACATTGTTGGCTTTTGTAACCAGATTGACAGATATTTTGTGCCTGTACAATTTGTTGTAAACTTTTTACTACTAATAATAATAACAACATTAGTTATAATAACATAGTTAATCAAATTGGCGATAATCACAAAATAAATGTCCAAAAAGAGAATGTAAAATGAGTGAGTGTCAAAGGATAGAATGGAGAATATTAAAAGTGAAAGAAAAATAGTTTTTAAACCAAACATACTTAGTCAATTGTCTAGAAAGGAATAAAGACAATTATATATCACCTACCTGATCTTTAATATATCACCTACCTGATTAAAAGTATTCAACATTATCTTAAGAACAAACAAAACACGCAAACAATTTTCAAATAATTTGCATAATATTAACCAAACAAACTCTTTTAAAATTTTTTACTAATAAGTGTTTTAGAAAATTGCGCACCATTAAATTTTTTAGCCCTTAAATTTTTACTCTTTAAAATTTTTAAATAAATATCATAACCATAATTAAAATAAAAACTAAAAGCACAAATGAACCCTTATATGCATAACCCTCCTCAAGTCGTCCAAACAGCGTTTTGTGATTGTTTCACTCTTTATTAAGTCCGTCCGACATCAAGTAGACGTTCTGTACCGTAGGGTGTGATTTGAATAACTGCGGTACATCAGGCATCACGACTAATATCCAAAAAACATCTCCAAACAAAAAAGCTTATGAGGAGGAGAGTAAAGAAAAACAATGCAAAACGATAAAATTAAGAGAAATTCTATTTACCAGCTAATTAAAATCAAACATAAAAAATCACAAGAAGAAAATTGATAATAAATTTATCGGTGCAGTTTTTTATTAAGAAGTTCAAAATAAAAGTCTGAGATAATAAGGCAATTTATAATTTGTCTTATCGTCTAGATTCTATTATAAATCTAGATTTTGTTCTTTTTTTAATTGTTTAGTCGTGACTGTCTTTTAAAACTATGAGACGAATGCTTGCAAAAATAATTCTCCCAGCAGGTCATTTTTCGTTAAAATTATTTAGTTTAGTTGCGATAATAGTCTCTTATAAGCATAATAATCTTAATTTCCTATAAAATATTTTTTTTTTAGATTATCAAATTTTTTTTGTTAGTAAGTTGCTCCAAGAAAATCTAACTGTCTTACCGCAGAGCACCACGAAATAGCATTTAACTACGAAGTTTACACCTCCTTACTTACTAATGTCCATCATAAGCCTTTAACAAAATTGTCGACCAATTTTATTAGAGTTAAAAATACTAATTATTTTGACTTTAAATTTTTTCAAAAAATGAGGTTTTATTTTTGTGTGCATATTTTAGCTATTTTTGACTTTGACCAACAAGATTCTTTAGGAGTTAGGTTACCGGTATGTTGGGCTAAGTGGGTCAACGTCACAGTTTCGTTGTAGGATTGAGAAATATATTTATTTACAGAAAATGTAATTGGAGTAAATGAGTATATGTATATAAAGTAATTTATTCTGAACTTAAACAAAATTTTTTAAAAGTTTAGAATTTAAAACGTAAACATTAAGTAACACATTTTCAGATTAAAAATTTAAAGCTTGAGAAGAATATTTGACTAATATATTTTTTTGAAATCGTTTGCTAAATATTTTTATATACCTTTTAATACAGTTAGTTTTTGGTTATAATAACTGTTTTCTGCAATGGAACAATAAGGAGCCGTTTCGGAGCATATTCTTGTATTGGTATAAGATCATTGAGAAACTTCACCCAAATAATCCCGACGGTAATCTACAGGGAGGCGTAGTAAAACTGAATTATGTTGTTTACCAAATTTGTTTCCTAATGCACGCATGACTTGTTGCCTAATATACGTGTAACAAACGCATAAATGATCACATATCGCTGTTTTTGGTTTTACTTACTTAATGCCACAATACCACTGACAAACAAATCGTTTATACAAACGGTTGAAGATGCAAAGTACTCAGTATCACACTCAATAGCTAAACTCATTCCGTGATCTTTTATTTCACCAAAAAATACTTGTGCTATTATTCGATAAGGATCTTCGCTATCGAAACAGTTTTTTAATTGCTTCTCGAGTTCTTTGCTTATTTTTCTTGACCTTGCAATTGAAAGATTTGCATCATATGTCATGTTTAGAGTATTTGTAGCTAAAACCTTAGAAATAAGATTTCTAAGAAAGGTATTATCAATAGTAATAATTTCTTTTTCTTGGTTTTCATTTCCAGCAATATTTAAAAAAAAGTCATTTTCTTTGTGGTTTGATACCTCTTTTAATATACTATCACAAGGAGGTGTTTGTTCTTCCGCGTGAATAAAAGCATCATCTTTTAAACTATATTTGCGAAATGCTAATGGAAGTTTATTGGTATCTTTGCAATGAGAAAAGTTTTCAGAAAAACCTCTGAGTCTCCCAAAAGGTTTTTTATTTAAAGGTGGCGATTCATTGGAGCAGTCAACTTGTTGAACCATCAATAACGGAATACTCGTGTTAATCTTTTTTGAGTTTTCAACAGGAAATTCTTTTACTAATTTTTTTAAGTTAGGGTTAAGAAATTCAAATGTGAAGTTGCGTAATATTTCAGAAGATTTGCCTAATGCATTGTTAGCGTGGTTTTTTTCGTGATTTTGACTTACTTTAGATGGGTCGTTGTGTAAAGCGGAAGTTGTTATTCGGTTTTCAATCAACGATTTCGACTTTTTATACCTCGGCACAAATTTATTAACAGTTGCTGTGATACTATTCCAAGATTTTGGTCTTGAATTTACTTCTTCATGATCGGATTTAGGATCAACTGACAACATAGAAATCTTTTAAAAAAACTCCTTTAAATTAAAATATGATAAAATTTTTAACCTCGAGAACCCGTTTGAAAGAACGTTTTAACAAAATATAAAACACGACTTTATAAATCTATCATATATAGGCTAATTACCTCACAGTGTTAACCGTTTAATACGCATCCGCTTTTTGTATTGCAGCAGCATTCTTTTTTGAAGGTAGTTATATAATTGTGTCAGTTGGAGAATTTTTCGCCTTCGCAGTGAATGTTTATAATTCATTTTAAAAACATATTTTTTAGAGGCTGTCTACACCATCGTTGTTCAATGAATCCACTGAATCGTTTTGAATCCAATGAAATAGTTTTAAAGAATAATGAGTTCTGAACTATAATTTTTAAAGATACATTTCTTTGATAATAATTTTTCAGGAAAATAAATCTATTTTTTTAAGTTCATGAGAACAATAGAAACTTCTTTTAAAAATTTAATTTAAAATAACTTTTAGGAGGATTATTCAAAAAATATTCAAAAATGTTAATAATTGTTAACTTTTGATAATTATTAAATAATTAAAAACAATAAAATATTATTTAAGAAACCAATCACAGTTGTACCACGTGTTAGTATCTTAAGCAAGTACCATAATTGCAAATATAAATGAGCGTCGCTCGTCGCTTGCAAGTATATAAATAGAAGCGTCGCGTAATAAAAAAGTTGCCGGGTTGAGAGAAAAAAAATTAACAAAATAAAAAAAACAAATTACCCTTGTTCTATGCAGTGGTATTTAGCGGAGGGAAGGAGACTATGTTAAAGTTTTGAAGAATATTTATAAAATTATTATTTACTAAATTAAAATACTTTTTGTTAGATTTAAAAAAAAATTTATCTATCTTTTCAATTATTTATTATATTAAATTGTATTTATTAAATATTTTATAAATTGTTTACAAATTCTTTTTATTTAATTAATCCTAAATTTATACAATATTGCATCACTTCATTTCCATATCAACGGAGATTAACAAAATTATCGTCTTGATGCAAACGAAAGTTCAAACTTTTTTTTAATAAAATAAGGTTAATCTCACCACAAGTCGCTCTTATCTTACATTTAACTCGTTCGTCATTTATAACAGATAAAACGTTACGTATTAAATTTTCATTGATTAAGGGTTTTAAGTTTCCAAGGCGATACAATTAATAACAATATTTTGAAACTAAGCAGTGTAGCTCATTGAATGACAATATCAAAAGTTCATATATCCTCTATAACACATTTTTCTGCTTTGACAATCGCACATACAAACATGTCGTTAGTATTAACAATTGAAGAAGCAAATAAATCGCCATTCGGTTCAAAAGAACACTGCGTGGCAAAGTAAAATCCGTTATCTTTGAGTGCACCAAGAAACACTTGAGCCACGACTTTGTATAAACTCTTTTCGTTTAATAAGTTTTTTTTAACTGTCTCGACTAGTTCCTTACTTATATGTTGGGCTCTATTGATTGATAAAACTGGATCATAAGTCATCATTACTGTACTCTTTTTCAATGTTTCTAGAATAACGCTTTCTAAGATTATATTGTCAATAATGTTATCCGTGCTTTGATTTTCGTTTAGCAAAGTAGATTCAACTTTAGATTCCTCAAAAAAGTTTGCGTTCCAGCCGTTTAAATAGCTGCCGTTTTCTGTTTTAGAATTTCCAAACACTATTCGGCTAACTAGGACATTCGGCAATTTAGACCTTTTAACTGTTTCTAAACCGTCAGATATTTTTTTTGCGCATTTATTTTCTTTATTGTAAGAGTTTGTTAGAATTGTTTCTGAAAAATTATTTTGATTTTCTACTTTATTATAAAGAACTGTAGGGACTATATCAAATGAATTAGGGAATATGTTGGAAGGATTAGAAAATATACAAGATGAATTAATTTTATTTCCGACTTCTTTGATGTTTGGTTTTGTTTTCAGCGTGTCGGATGAATAACATTTACTCCTAATTTCATCATTTTCTTTTTCTTTTGAAAGTGCATCCGAGGAGGTGCATTTAATCCTTGTGTCTTCGTTATTAAGTTTAGTTGGCAATGTGTCCGAAAAACTACATTCATTTTTTATTTCCTTATTGTTTGCTAATGTTAGAAACGTGTCTGAACTTTTACTTTTTATTTTTTCGTTTTGAAGTTTTGTTGGAAATGTTTCCGAAGAACAACTTTTTTTTCTTATAAAGTCATTTTGATGTTTTATTGTGAACGTGTCTGAATAATGACTTTTAATCTTTAACTCGTCATTATTATGTTTTAAAGGAAACATATCCGAAGAACTGCTTTTGCAGAGTCTTTTTTTATCACTTTTACTCGCGTCTGTTGTGACAGTCTCCTCATCAACTCTAATAATTGGATTTATTTCTGAACGAAATGACGAAGAGTTAAGGGGGCGAATTAACGGATTTTTTATACATTTGTCAGTCTCGTTTTCTTTAGTGTAACATAATTCAGCGGTTACATTATTTAAAAGATTACTTGACAACCAAAGCGCTTCTCTAGTAGATTTTTCATTATTATTGTTTTTTCTAATTATCGGAGGTGTTTTGGATTGAGACGAAGATTTTGATAAGAACTGGCCGACGGATGAAGGTACTTTTTTCAATGAACTCTCAAAGTTTGACCACGATCCACGCCTATCTAATTTTGAAGCATAATCTTGTTTGTTTACTCGTAAAGTCACAAAAGTATCTTGGCTCATAGCTCCACCTGTTGTAAGTTTCTCTGCATGTATCTCGGTTGGTTTTTCTGTTTCTTTAATTAATTTACCTTGTGACAACGTCAGTAAAATTAAACAATAAATTCTACAATAATAACAGGAAACGCATTGAGCTCAGAGAAATAAAAGTTAAATTTTAAAAAATAACACAGTTTGAAGTAGAACATTGATCAATTTTAGTATACTTGCTTAACAACGTGCAAACTTACAGGTTGCGTATATGTTTGCCTACGCATCTTGTATTATATTTAAATACTGAAATATGTGAGGTAGTCTTTTTATACAAAATATTTATTTGGGATTATTTATATCAGTGTTTCCATTAATAGAATTAACAGATCAAATCTTTTCAAAATGCTTTTATGTAAAAAACTAATAAAGGCTTATTTATAATTGAGATTGTGCCACTCAGTCTTTAAACATATAATTTCTTTTTATTATATTTTCTAAACTTATTACGTACCAAATGAAGAATTAAACAACCGCATTGTTAGTTTCGAGTTTATCAATGAATCTAAATGTATAATATATTAATCTCATAAAGATATATTAAAAATTATAATAAATTTGATAATTCTTTAAATTTTTATTAACATCGGTGTAAAATAGACATGTCAAGGCGTGGAGCACCTTTTGCAATCCAAAAGCATTAACCACCATGTCTTTAGCATAATATTAATATATTTTTTTTCTTTTCTGGAATGTTGTTTCTTACAAGTGCAATAATGCAAAAGTAAACGTCAGCCGTAGTTTTATTAGTTAATAAGGAAATTGATTTAGTTTGTAAAAACTTATTTTTATTTGTATTTGCAACTTTGTTTGTTACAGCTTTGCGAACATACAATATAATACAATATAAATTTGTTTCATATTTTTGAATTTTGTTGAGTTTTATATTAGTTTTAATGTTGAGAATGTAAATTTAATATTTATAAAAATACTTATAAAGCTTATACTGTAACCCATAGCAGCATTCTGAGATAATATTATTTCATAAAGTTGTGAATATTTTTTGTTTTTTAGTATGAAATAAAAACTTTACGTTGGAATTTTTTTTACTTTACAACTTTTTTATTTTATTTTGTTACTAAGCTTTCAAAGGTCAATACAGATTTATAAGAACATATTACAAAGACAAATATTGGTAGCACTTTAGTGATTAAGTACTCTTCTTTTAGATTTAGCAGATCATGCGCACGTCTTATAAATACAATTACATTTAATTGTATAAATACAATTAAACTTAAATGTTCGGTTCGCATTACTCGAGATTTGTCACGTGGGAGTCGATGAGTATAATATTATACATTTCTACAAATGTTTATTTAAATCACCAATTAATTGTTGACTTTTTTTTGCATTTTTTATTCCGAGCGGTTTTTTCAAAAAAAGAAGACATAAAAAAAGAATATTGAAAAATTAATTGCTGCTCCAGCCCAAACCCTTAGCTGATGTAGCGATACTCCCATGCAGGTTCTTTTATTCGTCAATTAATGTATATACTGAAGCTCTCTGCAGCAAGCTATTTTAGTATAACGTCAGACTGCTAAACTTGAAATATAATATATTGCATGTTTAGCATGTTAGTTTATATTTATATAAACCGCATGTTTAAGTTAGCAGTCTGACGTCATTCTGTAAGTATAAATTTTATATAAGTTATATATTTATAGTATATGCACAAATAATGTATGGCTTTTTTGTACATTTTGAAGTAGGAAATCAGCTAGCAGCTAGCTTGTGAAATTTGTAAGAATAAAAACTGTATGTTTGTTGTCATATTTTTTTCCCAATAAGATGAAAAAAATGACACACGCTTTTTTTTTTAAACTCTCCACGTATCCAATTAAAAATTGATTTGATTATTTACTTCAAAAGAACGCTTCGGTTCAGTGAGATTTAAGTTAAAACAAAAAGCCTAATAATTAATAACTCTTTTGTTGCATACAACGCGTCAACAATTTTCTACTTCATTCATCTTATTATAATAAAGCAGTAGCGAAAATTTTTTTTTTACAAATCAAGTTGTCAACAACTAGAGTTCGTAGCCTCAATCAGTCATTGTATCAATCAATTCAAATGCTTTTAAAGTCAGAATTGACTAAAACAAACTTAGACTGCAATAGCCCTTAATTTACTATTGTAAGATTTAAGAAGTTTCTCTTTCAAACCAAAACACTAAACTATTAACAATTTCTTTTCTGTTGAAGTTACATTATATTATATATAATATTATATTGTTTGTTAAAAACTTTTTAATGGTGATAAAGCAACAAAAACGTTTTGTACCCTTAAGTTATAAATAAATTTTTACGTCGTAATTAATGTGATAATTGTAAATATAACTTCCAACCTTGAAACGTTCCAACCTTAAAACGTTATCTAAGAACCACATCAATTACGTTATGCTTTACATCTCAGAACAGCAACACTTAAGAACCTCATTAAAAATACAAACCACATCCCGTTTTTGTTAGAATGGCCAAATAAACATAACAAAAGTTATTTGAATACATTAAATTATTATTTGGGTAAAATGTATTTAAAATTTGAAGCAAATCAATCAGCTTACTTTAAGGTAGCTCACCCGCCTTAATTTTGACAAAAGAAAGTCTAAAAGAAAGCGTTTTTTTTTTATAAAGTTTTTTTTTTATATTTATAGTTTATATTAACTACTAAATTTTATGCTAATTTTTAAAATTAAAATGTAAAAATCTTTTGATAATTAAGTTAAGCATCTTCAATTATAGTAATATGAAAATAGAAAAAAAAAAGGAAAACCTTACTACTAAACAAGGGTGGATTCAGGATTTTTTTTTCTTTAAGATAGTTAACTTCCAGACATGGAGCAAACCTTAAACATTTGTATGTTTATACTTATGTCAAAAAAATTGCGACGATTGAAGCCTGGGATTAAAAAGCCAATAAATTTTTGCTTATCCTGCTCCAGACGTGAAAGCCACAAGTTGATAAAATAATTTTTTGTACTATTCTCAATTAGATTTATATTCGTTCAAAAAGTGACCATATCTCAGCGTTCAAAAAGTGACCATATAAAATTTGTAAACTCCTCAAGTTGAGGGGAGTTTAAATTTTATATAGTTACTTTTTGAACGCTGAGATATTATTTTTAGAAACTTAAAATTTCTCGTTGAAGTCTGATTAAGAATAGTACAAAAACGTTTTATCGACTTGTTGTTTTCACATTTGGCGAAGAAGGAGGGATGGGGGGGGGGGGGAGTAATGAGAGAAAATTTTGGGACTTTTTTGTTTCTTAGGCTTTAATCATTGCAATTTTTTGTAAAGCATCCTCATTTGACATAAGTATAAACATATAAATGTTTAGAGTTTGCTCCATGTCGGGAAGTTAAACATCTTAAAAACCAAAAGTACTGAATCCATCAATGCTCCTAAATGGTTTGTATTTTGTCATATTTTCACTATATCATTGTAGATCATCACATGGGGCGATGCCAAATTATGACTTAAAAATTAAATAAAAATAAGAAGATAAATAATAATAAGAAAACAATCAAAAGTTTAATTGTATACATAGAGTGCATGATTAAATCAACAATTTAGAAGAGTACAAGGTGCAGAAAAAGTTCCCGAACAAAAATATAAACAGCAAAAGTTCAAAAGTTAACAAGACGAGAAACAAATTACACTTTAATTTACAACAAAATAATACTAAAAGAATACAAAGAAATACAAAAAAATACTAAAAACACACTATATATTGAAAGAAAACACCATACAGATAATTTTTAAATTATACTTTTGGACGGGAAATTTTTCCGCACCCTGTATTTGTTTAATCAATTTAATTATATTAATTAATTATTTTGTGTTACCTTTTGAGAGAGAGAAGACCCCTGTTGTGTTACTGTAAATAATTACACATTAATCAAAATTAAATCATGTAAATAAAAAATAAATCGGTCTGCCAAACTCTTTCTTGGCTTGATGCCTTCAATCTTTTCTTAAATTGGTTTACTGATATGCTATTGCTTATGCAAATCATTTCATTTGATTAACAGTACTTTTAAAAAGAAATTATAGTTTAAAAAAAAATTTATGGTTTAAAAGTTGACCTATCTATAATATTGCACATCAATATTATTAAAAAAAATATCTGTGTTTCTAGCATTACAAGCTAGAATTTCTTTGTCAAAAAGATACTTAAAGTTTTTAGAGATTTAACACCGTAAAACATCTTACCGAATGGCAAACAAACAAAATATTTTTAATCTGGCAATTTACTTTTCAGACCATGTTTAAGCTTTGTTTACTCTAGCTTCTATTTTTGAATCCAAGAAATCAACAGTAAACATTAAGAGCATTACGTAAAAATATTAGGCACGCCATAAATTCTTTTAAGTTGCATTGTATATGATATGGTGGAGCAGATAATGTAGATTTTAACATTTAGATAGACCTGAGAGATTACCAGTTAAACATTTATTTAGATAGACCTGAGAGGCTACCAGTCAAATTTTCTGTTTTTTTAAAACTGTTTGTGTAACGCTTTTCAAAGCTGATAAAATTGTTAACAAAAAGCTCTTAATTTTTTATGGACTGTAGTTATTACTGTACCTTTTTTTCCTCAACATCAAATAATTGAAAATGTTGACACCTATATAAAAGATTAGTTCTGAATGAGTTTGGATGTTGGCTAATTTCTTGATTTTTTTCTGATAAATGTTACTTTAACAAAAAAGATATGCAAAAATCCTGATGTTTACTCGGGTTTTTTTTAAATATTAAATTCTTATTAAATTACTTTGTTACTAAATCTTAAAACCAGTTAATGGTTAGTCTCTCAAGATTTGACTTTGCTGCTGTATTTTTATAAACCATCCTTAGACCAGTGATTATTTTTCTTATAAGGCCCAAAACATGCAGTAAAACAAGCGTTAATCTGTTACTTATGTCATTAAAAATGTATTTGTAAATTGTATTTTTTGTGTTAAAAATATTAAAAAATTTAAATAAAAAAAATGAATTTTAAGAATAAAATCGAACATGCAAAACCACTTTTCGAAAGTATGAGTATTTATACATTATATGAGCTAAACATATTTAAAATTTTATGTCTCATGTATAAAAGTAAATATCAACAATGTCCTTAAATTTTTCATGATCTTTATGAAATAAAACCTAACTTTAAACATACTTTTACACAAACAGGCACCTTAGTTGAACATCATTGTCAAAAATTTAATGTTGAAAATTAAAAATTTATATAAACTTAATATTAATAATTAACAAATATTTAATATTTAATATTTACTACATAGCGGTTCTTGATAACAAGACCTTCTGGTCTTCTGCAAGTTTCCCGCGTTTCTTTAACTAAAACACTATTGTTTTATGAAAAATTGTGATACATTTATACGTTAAATTTTTTTTGCTCTCATAAAAATATTGCTTTAAATGTTTAAATGTTTACTTTTTGAATGTATAAGAGTTTTTATACTACGAGCATTGTAATTTATACAAGTTGTAAAAGAAAGAAAACAAATGTAAAAAAAAAATTATAATGCCATAATGCTCAAAGGAGGGGGGGGGGGTGTGTGGCAGTACTGTAGCACTGGGGCCCGGTGGTAAAGAGGCCCGGTGGTAATAACCGGAAAAATAGTAAGTCCGCGTAAAGTATTATTGTTTTGAATTAAAAATAAATGTGAAAAGAAGAGAGAAACTTTTAAACCAAAAACATTGTCTAAAATTAAAAAGTAGAAAACAAACAGACATTTCAACAGTTCAGGAAAACTTCTTGTTTTTTTACTTATTTCATATAAATTGCCGTTTTTTTACGCTGATTTCTTTGAGCAATTTCTGAAGCTAAACTCATCTTCGTTAAGAAATATAAGTTATTAGTCGTAAACGTTAACAAGTAGCTTAACATTTATATTTGCACTTGAGAGCGCTAAATTCTTAAAACTGTCATGCGGACCGTTGTGTAAACTAATTACCGCATTTTTCTCATGAAATAGTTTTTTCTTCGTTAATAGATTGGTTAGCATAATTTGGTCCTTAATCTTTCAGGTTAATCATTTTATATTAGTTGAACTTTGTTATCAAATCAATAAACTAAAAAATAAAAATAATTTAT
Source organism: Hydra vulgaris (assembly GCF_038396675.1). Classification (NCBI taxonomy): domain Eukaryota; kingdom Metazoa; phylum Cnidaria; class Hydrozoa; order Anthoathecata; family Hydridae; genus Hydra; species Hydra vulgaris. Next base: position 29,385,411 of record NC_088921.1, on the reverse strand, counting down.
TCCGAAATTATTTGAATTAAGACATATATATCATTTGAAAATATTATGATTCTGATGTTCCAAAATTTAACTTTTACTTCCTTATAAGAAACATTTGTTGTTCAGAATTTGAATGATGTCTCGAAAGGAAAATTATTTTTTTAGATTGTCAAGTTATTCAAACATCATGTCAAACTCAAATCACAAACATAAATCTGGAGCTCAAAAGAGAAAACTTAAAAATGAGATAAGATCAAAAGAATTTCTTGGTAGTCAATGGTAACCAAATTTTTCCGATATGAAAACGAAGATTCTTCTAATGGTAAAATTAAGAATTGTAGAGAGCGTAACTGTAGCATTTATGTCAGAGCTGTGAAGATCATTTTGAAATAGATTCAATAGGCGAAAAATTAGACAAAGTAAATGCGCATGGATCCACTGCTTCTAATGGACAAGACACAGTAGATAAGTCTAAGGATGGTGTGGCAGAAAAAGAATTAAATTCAGATTATACTTGTGATTCTAATGTAATCAAAAACACTGATTTAATTCTTGATGACTCTAATACATAGCCCAAATTGATTTCAGATGGATAGCGCCAATGTATAGCAATATCTTACAGTTTTGGGAAAGTTAGGCAGATATATGAAAAAATACCTAAAGTTTTATTAATTTTTCGAAAATATTTTACGAAGAAAAAACATTTTCGAAAAAATATTTTGTAGAAAAAAAAAAATTTTTCCCGCAAAAAAAAAAGAGCTCGAAGACGGGCCCAGCATGGGGCCCTGTTTTAGAATTTGGGGTCATGAATAATACTTCTGAAGCAATGATATGAAATAAATAAAAACTGCATAAACAATACATAACAAGTTAAAATCAGCCATAGAAACTGTTGCAGTTGCAAAGACAAGATAATGACGTAATGACGTAACCGTGTATGTTTTTTATAAATAGTTTTGTGTTTCTTTATTATTTTTCTAGTGAAAGTTTAAAAGATTTAAACTATAATTTTTCTAGCATTGATTTAAGTACCACATTTAAATCAGGTGTTTTAGCATTGACTTAAACTGTTGCACCAGTTTGAGCCACGATGATCAATTGATTCCAAAATTGATAATTAGTGATAATTCATACTAATAAACCTAGAGATAATTGATGCTAAAACACCTAGCTAAACGCTATTCTATTCATAGTTAACAAGCAAATCTACTTGTTAACTGTCTAACACTCGAGTGCAGAGGTGATTTTACAAATAAAATGAGGGTGGGGGCTAGTAAGTGACCTGCCCCGGCTAAAATGAGACTTTTTGTAGTATAATTTGTCAATATGTCAAAAGTGATATTAATTTGTTGTTTGTAATTTATAATTAATGTTATTAAAAATTATACTTGTGTAGTCGTTTAATTCAGGATCTAGGAATGGCGAAGACTTATCGTAGGATAGTTAGAGAGTGGCCATTAGATTCAAGAGTTGAATTAGACTAAGATTTTTTTGCAAAAGACTCTGCCTTATTCTGAGGGAGAAGTAAAAAGTCAGATCTATGAATTAGAGATTAAATGAGAGGTTTACTTTAGTTAATGACTCTGTTAAAGACTTACCAAAAGTCTCTAGATCCTAACATTTGAGATAAGAAACAAGATTTAGTAAACTTAGAGATTGTTCATATTAGAGAAACAGCATAAAAGAGCTAAAAGCTAAAGGCTAAAGCCTGATGATGACGACGACAATGATGATGATTATTATTATGATGACGACAACAATGATGATGATTATTATTATGATGACAACAACAATGATTATTATTATGATCATGATGGTAATGATGGTTATGATGATCATGTTGATCATAATAATGTATGCATGATGTATAATGATCATAACTATATATGCATATATATATACAAAATATAACATGAATTTTGAATAAAAAAATATATACCTTAGAATGTATGATTGTTTATGAAGCTCCGGTCACAAACCCGGCTATATTTTATTAAACCCAACCCCGGCCAAATATCAACCCCAGTTGTTTACGTGGGGACGGGGGGGTGAATCTTTAAAAAGTACCGACTTTCTTTGTAAAAAAAAAAAAGGTCCTCAAAACGAAAATTTACTCGACTGAATTGTGAGTGTTTTCGATAAAAAATTTTCCATTAAAAATAAAATTTTAACTTTTTACTAGCACATTGTTAAAACTTGCAGCATGGACACATTTCAAACTAATTGAAAAATACTGTCTTTTAACTTTTTGCTTAAAAGCTTGTTTTAATTCAATAATTTCTCAAACAATAAAACTATCAGCTGCAATTTTATCTTATTTTATTAAGTAAACGTGCACGTGCTATATCACGTACGATCGCACATTACTCAACTCTGGAATGTATAACGTCAAATTTTGTATTTAACAGAACAATGCGATGATTTTTAATGATGCTTTTTGAATTTAATTTAGAACTCATAGTATTTTGTTATAAATTATTAATGTTTTACTTATTATTCATCTAAACTCTCAATTAAACTAAAAATAAAAAACGGTTACAATTGACACCCGATGGGATTTTTCCAGTTACCGCCCCCATGGCCAAAAGTCCTTTTTATTACTTTTTTTTTCTATTAATAATATATCATTAAATATTGAAAACTATTTTGCCAAGCCATTTCGCAAGTTGAATCAGAGGCTTTATCCAGCCTTAATTTTAGGCTGGATGAAGCCTCTGGATGAAGGCTGGATGAAGGATAAAAGTAACTTAAAGTTACATTTCTAAGTACTAGAAAGGATTAAATATTGAGGTGGTTCATAAAAAATAAATTTGAAAGTCGAAAATTTAGTAGTTTTATGTGAAGTATGGAACAAATATTTGATATATAAAAAAAATTGAAATAAAACAATACCAAGATCATTCTCCTTGATTGTAAAGAATCAGACGAGTTCTTAATATTATGAAAAATAAGTTCAAAATAAATTCAAAAATAAGTATTACATGTTGGGTCTCAAAATAAAGTGAAATTAGGTGTATTAAAAGTAGTTGTGAAAACATAAAATGCTTTAAAAACAGACGCTTAATAGATGAAATTACCTAAATATGTTAATAGAATAGCCACACAAACAAATGCTAAAACTACCTTAAATGCACTCATTGCATGATTTGCTGCGCTAATTACATACGCAGTACAACACGTATTGTGTAATGTCTGATTTTATCAACTAGAGTTATTAATCTTGTTGATAAAATCAGGCATTGTAATAGCTGAAAAAGTAGACAGTTGTAATCATTGAAAATATGTGCTTTTTTTATTAAGCTGTCCGACAAGGAAAAGGTAAAAAAGTTTTTATATAATCTCAGATCTGAAAGAAGCAGTAACCCTATAATCTTCCAATAACGTCTCGAAAAAACAAGGATTAGAAATATCAAAAAGTTGTCACTTATTTATTTTGATTTTTGTTGACTCTTTCGTAATACCAAGCTCAACTTGTTTCTCTGCACAGAGTTTCAAGTTTCGTCTTTTGGAGATAAAGTTGTTTATTATATTTCGTCTTTTGGGTAAAGGATAGTTACAACAGTTTTAAAGAAGAAAAGAATTATGTTATGAGTAAATTCCGTAGCCTGGGGATATTAAATTTAAAGTTGAACACAAAAAACTTAAAAAAACTTTATCATCTCATCCGATGAGATGAAACTTTCACCTCACCGGCTTACCTGTCTGCTTTAACTTGATTGTTTAAGTCATCTGTGCCAATTTCATTTCTCTGTGGTGAGCATACTTTAACAACGAATCAGTCTGTTTTGTTGCAAACCCTTCATTCGCAGCCCATTGTTTACGATATAGTTACATATCATATTGTAAACAATGGGTTGCAAATAAAAGGTTTGTAACAAAACAAGTTGATTCTTTGTTAAAGTATCCATGTTCACCACAGAGAAATGAAAATGGCACAAATGACTTAAACAGTCAAGTTGAAGCAGACAGGGATGCCGATGAGATGATAGTATCAGAAGAGTTTGATAATATCAGAAGAGTTTGAATGACGTAATGTAATACGTTACACACAAAAAATCTGTAGTGCATGAAATCGATAAATTCTCTGATCTATATATTATTTATAACAATCCGACTACATGGGTCTGAATTGATGCTTTAAAACCTCTCCGTTATCAAATGGGTGATATTTATGAGGATCTGACCGAGATTGTGGACGACACGTATTTAATGGTGAAATGCGACAACTTTTGATAGAACATGGACCCAATCAACTCAATCAGTTTGACTTTTCTAAGGATAGAATGTTTAGAAAATTTTCAAAATACCATTACAACCCCCGGCTTTTCAATGGAGATAAAGTTTGCAGACATTGGCTGCAGTATTCTGTTAATAATGACTCTGTGTATTGCTTCTGCTGCAAGCTGTTTATCAGTAGCACAACAGCTGCACCATCTCTTTCTTTTAATGGTTCACATGACTGTAAAAACATGTCCGCAGTTTTGTCAGGGCATGAGAAAAGCAGTGAACATCTAGCAAATTTTCAGTCAAGTAAAGAGTTTGAGCTGAGACTGCGACACGATAAAACAATTGATGCCGAACATTTGCGTCTTGTTAAAAAAAAAGAACAGTGATGGTAACAAATCTTGAAACGGCTTATAGCTTTAGTCAGAGTTCTAGGTATTCAAAATCTTTTTTTTCGTGAAACACACAAGAAACTGAACACTGCTAATAACGAAAGTTTTCTGAAATTTGTGGAACTTTTAGGTTTGTTTGACCCACTTATGGATGAGCATCTTTGAAAGTTTGAAGACAATAAAACCCATCTACATTACCTAGGCAAAAACATACAAAACGAATTGATTTATCTTTTATCCAATGCAATCAAACAAAAATTCTAACATCTGCTCTTGATGCTAAGTACTTTCCAATAACTATAGATTGCACGCCTGATGGAAACACCACACCTGTCATGTTAAACAGTCATGTTAAACAAACAACTATGATCATTCAGTTTTTGTGTGTGATTTCAAATCCAGAAAATGACATTTTTTTTTAATTTTGTTATTTAGGTGCCCTAAGAAAACCAATTGGTTTTGTCACAGAGCACCGTGGAAGTGCATTTAAATAGGAAGTTCACGCCTCCTTCATTACCGTGACGCGAAAATATGTCCGAAGTTTGTTTTGAACCTGGATCTCTTGCTTTTAAAGCAAGTGCTCTATCTACTGCGCCAAGGCCACTATTGCAGCAACAGCATCTATAAAATGAACATTCCTTATATTTTGTGAATCTAAAGGGTGAAGCTGGTGCTGGTATGACCAAAGCTATTATTAAGCAGTAAGACGAGGTGTCTTAATTTATTAAAACACTTACTCGATATGACAATGGCAGAAATATGAAGGGAAAAATGCTATTAAATGTTGCTTAGAAGAAACAGCCTTTGATATAGTGCAACGTGTATATGTATTCTTTTCTGGATCAACTCGTCACTGGGAAGTTCTAACTCGACATGTTTCTAAACACACAGTTAAACCACTGAGTGAAACAAGATGGGAAAGCCGAATTGATGCTTTAAAACCTCTCCGTTATCAAATGGGTGATATTTATGATGATCTGACCGAGATTGTGGACGACACGAAATTAACAAGAGCATCTGATAATTTAACAAGGGTAGATGCACGGTTTTTTGCAAACGCCATTTCTATTTTTAAGTTTGTCGTTACTCTGATAAAGTAAATATAATTACCCACATTTTCCCAAAGGGAAAGATAGTATAAACACAATTGGGGTAAAGATAATGGAACCAATGAGTATAAACCAGGTCATAATCTTCCTTTTAAAATTGTATTAAAATTAAAACTCATTTATGTCGAACTAACCTCAGACGCTTGCTTAAATTGTTTAATTTATGGAAAAACACAAAATAAAAATGGAGCAAAAATGAAAGCGTTAATGAATGATTTTGGTCCAGAACAGTAAGTTTCGCTTACGCAGCTGAAGTTTGAACTCTATGATGCTGTTGGTCTAGTATCTTTATACTTGAAAGATTTAATATGATATCTTGAGAGTATACCATTTCTTGTTATAATTACATGAACCGGAGAAGAATCAATTCAGCATGTCATGTCAGAATACAAAAATAAAAACGCTATCATAAAAAGAAGCCGCAATCATAAAAAAACTGACAAGTTTGATTAAAAAGAAAGAAATATGTATGGAGCTGGTGCTCATGATCTAAAAATATTATTAATATAGGGGAAGACGGGGCAAGATGGCAAACGTTTTGAAAGCCCTGAGTTATAGCAAAACTATCAGTCATGAAAAAATAATACTTCTTCAGTACATTTATGTTATCAAAATGATTCATTGCCTGCATAAATTTTAAATTTATGCAAGTAATGAAAAACTTGAAACCGAGGTATTTTTTTTTAAGCGCAATAAGTAAATTTATGCGTTTAAAATTTCGTAAATAATATTTAAAAAAACTAATTGACGTTTTAAAGTACAAGTTGTAATCAGGGTCGACAACACGGGTTTTAAAGTGGAGGGACGCAGTCGTCAATTTTTTAAAAAAAGTTCTCTATATCTAGAAACTTCTTACTAAAATAATAAAACAAAATAAAAAAAGTGGAGGGGGCTGTGCCCCCTGGTGTTGTCGGCTCTTTGATGAGTTGTTGTAGGAAAAGCGATTTTGTCCCATTCGCCGTTTGCTCCGTTTTTATAGGATAATATTTATTTTATTTTTGTTTTATAATGCTTTTCATCCCAATTTTAACTTTTTTGGCATTTTTCTCCGGCTTTTTAATCTCCCGGCTTTTTAATAACGCGGCTTTTTAATCTCCCGGCATAAGTTTTTTGAAAACCGCTTGACCGATTTATATGAAATTTTCAAGAAATATTCCTCTCACTAATTTGACATTTTTGCTTAGTTACCATGTCTTCATGACAACGGACTGATATTTTTTTATGTAGATTTAGTGTACTTTTATTTGGAACATATAATAACTAAAGATAAAACAATCGAGTTACGGTTTTCAAAATCGTATATTTTTTTGTTCAACTTTGAAAGCCTTCAGTTAGGCAAAGTTTCTTAAAGTAAACGAAGTTGAAATCCGTTAAACTTCGTAAAAAAAGTTAATTAAACGTTTATGAAAGCCGTAAAAAGTTGTAACTTTAACTTTTAATTGACTTTGAAAACCTTTAAAAGTCGTTAAAACTTAATTAAAACGATGTTTGAAGCCGCAAAAAGTTGTAAATCAAAATTTTACGGTTATGAAAATCGTATAAATTTGTTTACATTATATTTAACGAATTTGAAAACCTTATAACTTTGTGTATGTTATTTAACACAATTTAAATATTGTATAACATCAAACAAATATGCCAATGACCCATCGCTCGCTGGTTTGGCAGTACTTTCTGAAGGAATACAGGGAAATAAGGCCTATGGTGTGTGCAATACTTGCAAGAAAGACTTAAAAATGAATTCTGGGTCAACATTGACCCTGAGTGGTTACCTGCAATCCAACCATAAGGATGAGTACATCAAAATGTATCAGAATCAAAAGATACGAGATGAGGCAGAAGCTGCCAAGGAGGACAAAGTTGAAGAGGCAGAAGATAAGTTGGAAACAGTTGGTAAGTTTGTTAAATAATTGATGTTACAATGCGATGTAACGAAGTTATACGACTTCATGTCAAATTTATATGATTTTTTATTGATGTAAACAACGATATCCAAAGCTAATTCAATGTTAATAAATGTATACGATTTTTTTAGGTCACAGGAAAAGAAAAAGGGTTCCAAACGACAGAAAGAATCTGTGGTATCCAACACAGAGCACCACTCAACTTCGTGGTGACATGGAGCTCATGATTTACCTTGCAACTGACAATCAGCCTTTCTCCATGTGTGACTCTATCCGGTTCCAAAGACTGCTTGCCCACTTTGACTCGAGGTCTAAGGTTAAAAGTGGTGCCTGCATGGTTCGTTTCAAGTTATCTCTCTTCTATAGGAATCTGCAGATGCCCATGAAGAGCATGTTTGACAAGGAGCATTCTCATTGCGACAAAGTTGCAATCAGCACTGACATCTGGACCTTACGCAACAACAATCCATTTATGGCGGTGACCCTTCATTACATCACCAAGAAGTTTGTTCTACGAAAGGTAACTGTTGGAGTTGTTCCATTGCCAGGAAAGCACACTGGCTAGAACATTGCTACTCCGTTGGACAACTTGGTTTTGAGTCACTCAAAATGATCAAGAAGCGGGCTGTTGTGTGTGATCAAGCTTCAAATATGAAAGCTGCACTAAGGACGAAAGAGACTTTTGTTGATCTTAAAGTGGTTCAATCACGTGCATTGACCACAAGCTTAACGTGGCCCTGGGAAGGACTGTCAACAAATAGCCTGATATCAAGGCTGCTATCGATGCATGCAGGACCTCCACCCGAGTCCATCACTCTCATCTTGCTGAAAGGGTGTTGTAAAATGTCTCGAAATAAATGGTAATATTTTTAAGTAGATACGAATACAAACTTTTGCAACTTAATGTCAAATTTTTACAAAAAAATTTTTTATTTTAAACAAAGTTTTCTAAGAGTTATTAATTTCATGCGAAGTTTTTTTCGAATTTTTATTTTAGTTTCTGTTTCAGTACCCTACAGAAAGATCACTGCACCTTGTGCTACCAGATGAACTCTGTCCAGATGATGCTCCTAGACATCTCCGAAGTGTGCCGTGTGCTCTCCGGGCTGATAAAAAGGAATGGACCACACCCATTCCTACAGATGAACAATTTGAGCTGGTTGCAACCATTCTGCCACTCCTGACCACATGCCGAATAATCTCTGACTCAATGTCGAATGATAAGAAAATTACAATGGATAGAGCTCTGACAGCCATTGTTTATCTTATGGATAGGTGTGCTTCTCTGAGGGTCAAAGAAATTAGAAAGAACAGTGTCACTGGAGTCCTTTCATGGTTGAGCTCATTTTAGAACTCGAGAAACGATTCTCAAGAGGAGGATGTGACATCATGCCTTATGCTGCAGGCTACCTGCTACACCCCTTCTTGAAAGGCCAACGTCTGCACTCTTATAGCGTACGGGATGAGATTTTTGACAAGTTGAAAGCCAGTCATCCTACAACAGCAGACTGGATATCAAGCCAGCAAGGTACAATCAATGTCTCAGATGAGATCACCCATGAGCTTCTTGAAGATGATGGTGAGACTGAATTCTGAAAGACAGCACCAAAGGTAATAGCTATTAAGTATAATATAAAATAAATTTCTTTAAAAGTAGTTAAATCTACTTCTATTAATCTTAATGCAATTGAACAAACAATGTCATAAAAATTTTAATTTTAGGATACGATGTCATACGGGGAGAGGGGGCGTTTCAAAGTTAAACTTTTTTTAAATTATTTGAATTTAAACAATTTTAGATTAAAGTAAGCGAAGTTATACAAAGTTTACTAAATGTTTAACTTCCTTTCACTCCTTTTAGACTTTGTCCATTCAATTTAGGCATACAAATGCTACCGCTGAGGGTCCTCCGATTACTGTTGAGTGGGCAAAATTCAGAGAAATTACTGTGATAGATTTAAAGGTTGCTGTCCTTAACTGGTGGAGGATACATTGCAGAGAGATGCCCATCTAGGCAGGACTAGCACGGGAGTATTATTGCCTGCCAGCCTCAAGTGCCTCAATTGGTCTTTAGTAAAGCTGGACTGGTGGTCCACCAAAAGAGATGCAGGTTTTCTCCAAAAACCACTGAGAAATGGGTCTTTATCAACGAGAACTTCGATTTGCTAAACTCCTTTGTACCTGTTTGGGAATACTGCTCCATGGAAGAGCAAATGGAAGCTAGACCTGCTCCAAACAGAGATCAAAATGATGATGATGATAATGACTCAGACTAGGATGATGATGATACCACCTTATTAAAAATGAAATCTCCAGTATTGTTATAATTATATTTTGATATTTATAATGTTATATATATTCTTATTCTCATTATTATTATTATTATTGTTGTTGTTGTTATTATTGCTGTTATTATTATTATTATTATTATTTTTATTATTATTATTTTTATTATCAATAATATATTATTGTAATTATATTGTAAATTTTGAAGAAAATAAATACCTTGTTGTTGTTGTTGTTGTTGTTGTTTTTGTTGTTGTTGTTGTTGTTGTTGTAATTGTTGTTGAACTGGAAAGGCAAGACAGACATCATCTGGGCTCGCAAGGCCAAGAACTAGCACAAAAAAATGAGAATGAAAGACTGGTAGCGGACAACTAAATATTCTTTACTAGGGTAGCATGCTAGGATTATTTAGATTAGATAATCGATAATATGCAAATAATTTTTTCGCATGTTTAAAGAATTGGATTTTTGAAATCTAGAATGATTATTAAATAAATGCAAGTGTTTTAGCATATCTTTTGTATATTCTTTATTTCTGTAATGTTACTATAGTGTATGCTTCAAATTTTTATTATTAAGAAGTTAGAGCTTAGGAGGACAGAGATTACTAGCATATACCAAACCAGTTATCACTTCACTTTACTTTAAATCGGTGAACCTGAACATAGGTAACTTCTCATCGATTATGATTTTTTTCAAATCTAAGAGATAGAGTAGGAGAATAGAAGGGAAGAGCATAATAGTTAAATTACAACCATATACATGTTTGAAAGCCTTTAGAAATTTTAAACAATTTTAAAACACGCCTTTTTCGAATTTACACAACTTTTTACGATTTTGAAAACCTCGAAAATATACTTTATTTGAACTAATATGATTTTGAAAACCGTCAAATTAAATTTCATACAACTTTTTACGATTTTGAAAACTGCGAAAATATATTTTGTTTGAAGTAATACGATTTTGAAAACCGTTTAATTAAATTCTATACAACTTTTAACAATTTCGAAACACGTTCACACACGACTTTTAGCGACGTCGAAGCTTCGACTTCAAAAACATTGACCTTGATTGTTATATCTCTGATAATAACCGGCGATAAAACCAAATTTGTCTAAGACATGTACCAGAGAAAATCCCCGCGTGTTCTGATGTGGTGTTTACGGAAACCGTGCATCATTTTAAATAGGTAATTGTTTTAAAATGTCATTGTATTAGCATTATTCAAAATTTAAACAATTCTGTTATCAAAACAATTAGTTTTAATTGAAATGTCATCAAATCAAGATAAGAAGCGAGAAAAAGTTTTGCATTTTCTCGTTGAAAACCCTGGTGTATCAAGCAAAACAATTTCTAAAAAGTTGAAGATTGATTTGAGAACAGTGCAGTGCGTTGTGAAACGATTTAAGGACACTGGTACAATAAAAGGAAATCAGTGAAAGAAAAAAATGTTTTGTTCGAGATCTTGGTAAAAAAGTGAAAGATGTCTTAGACAGAAAACCGGAGATTTCTGTTCTAACTTTAGCGAATAAATTGAAGACAAGTACTTCCACTATAAAATGAGTGAAGAGAAATTGTGGCTGTAAAACTTATAAAAAGAAAAAAGTTCCTTGTCGTGAAGCAAAGCAAAAATGTCGCAATTTGTTGTTCAAAGCTGCTCTATAAAAAACATGCCGAAAAATCTTGTTTGATTATTGACGATGAAACTTATTGTGCTGCATATTTCCGATCTCTTCCAAGACACCAATAATACCAGGATACCAATATAATTCAGCAATTAGTTTCAAGAAACTAAATTCCAATTATAAATGCATTGGAATGCAAATATTCGCTAAAAATTTTTTAGCGTGGCAAGCAATTTCGCGACTTCGGGAACAATTAACACCAAAATGTACATAAAAGAATGCCTCAAGAAATATCTTTTGCCGTTTTTAAGAACACACACGGGTAACCCGTTATTTTGGCCGGATTTAGCATCATGTCACCACTCTGGGACAACTTTAAACTGGCTTAGAGAACATAAAGTAGATGTCGTTGAAAAACACTGCAATCCACCAAATTGTCCTGAGCTATGTCCTATCGAAAGATATTGGGCTCTTGTCAAAAGAAAACTAAAGTTCCATGTAAAAGAAGCCAAAAGTATTAAAGACTTCAAAAATAAATGGATTAGAGCTACCAAGAAAGTCCAGCCGAAGACTGTGCAAAAGCTAATGTCGAGTGTAAAACACAAACTGCGTGCGTTCTCGCGTACAAAACTTCACAAACTTTCTTAAGTGAAATTTAAGAATATTAATATACGTACTTTCAAAATATATATAACATTCAATACCGAAATACAATAGTTAAATAAATATCCTTTAAAATGTCCGCGCAGATTTTTTCTGGTACAAGTCTTACTTCTTGACCCAGCCATGTATTTATATATTTGCATTGTTTAATTTTTGTAAGTTTTTGCTATTTATTGGCAAAATACATAATTAATCAACTTTGTTAATGCTTTGAAAATAATTGTTTGACGGGCATTCCCTCTTAAGATGCAAAGCTTAAAAGAATGTAATGAAAAAAAAGAATGAAAAAAAAAATAAACGATTTTTAAAACTTGATTTTGTTATCAAAATTTTGTTCTTTTTGAAAACTTTAACAAACCTTTTGAAATTTTTTTTTTTTTTACACGTAAAGCTGAGCAATTACTCCGAAAACACTGCGTAAAAGCAATTGCTTTTTTTATTCACCCTGTATATTGACTAAGGAAGTAAATTTTACTCGTAAAAAATACTCTTAACTTTCGAAACAATTGAACGTCTAAAGATTTTTCCAATGAGGTTTAAAACTTGTTTATAAATCTTAGTCGAATTTTATAAGTTGAAAAAATATTAATAAATGCTTTTAAGGAACCTAAGCAAAGTTTATTTAGGCTTAGTTAAGTTATGATTAAGTTAGGGGTTAGGGTTAGGTTATACTAGAGTTTGAGTAGATTAGTGCTACGACAGAGTAATGGTAGGTTTAGAGTAGGGTTAGGGTAGGATTAGCTCCGATTTCAATTATTTATGCAAGACTTTTATTTGGCATTAGCATCGCTTTTCAAAGTCTTATTTCTTCTTGCTGAGCAATTCTTAGACCAAGAAGTCCTTAGGGTCTTATCACAGAGTACATCGGAAAAACATTTAATAGGAAGTTCACGCCTCCTTCCCAACCAATGTGTATTGAACCAAGGAGGTTAAGTTTTGAGGCAAGTGCACTACCACTACGCCACGACTGCTAGATGTAATTATCATTGCTTTCTAGCACGGATGTAGACTTATATTATATAACTTTATATCGGAATTATGTGAATATATGTAATTTGTTTTATTTTATCTATTAAGTAGTAAGTTTGCGTATTAATTATATAAACTATATTATAAAAATAAAATAAATTGTTTTACGACGTCATCCTTAACTCTACCTTTATGACGTCTCGTTGGTTAAATTTATTGGTATTTAGTAGGTAAAAAGTGTTGTTGTTTTTTTACCTGCTTAAGCCTATAATACCAAAAACAAACATATTGTTTCTGCAAAAGGTAGAGGAGGCTAAATAATCTGTATTCCATCGGATAGCTGAACACATCCCGTGATCTCTTAGCTCACCAACAAATACTTGCACAATAATTCGATAAGCATCTTCGCCATCAAAATAGCTTTTTAAATATGACTCGAGTTCTTTGCTTATTTGTTTTGATCGTCTGATTGAGAGACTAGGATCATACGTCATATTTAAAGTATTTTTTTCTAAAACATTCGAAATAAGATTTCTAAGAAAAGTATTATCAATTGATACGCTTACTTTATCAATACGAACAATATTTAAAAATGAATCTCCGACGTCACAAGGTAAATCGGGCGTGCAATCAGGCGTGCAAAATACCTCATTTTCAAGGCTCTCCTCATGTAGAACATCTTGATTCTCATTGAACAAGTCAACACTCGAGGGAGAAATACGCACAAAAATTGTTTTTTCTCTAAATGATTTGGACTTTTTCATTTTTGGAACAAATCTATTAACCGTTGATGTAATACTGTTCCAAGATTTTCTTCTTGAACTTTTTTCTGTATCTTTTGGTTCATGACCAAACTTAGACATTGAATGCTATTTTAAATGACTCTACTCAACAAACTTGTTTTAAAAAAGTATGTTTATTAAGCAATCGCTAAATAAAGTATAAAAAAATTTATCATGTTATGTAGGATTTTCAAAATGAAGAACTTAAAAATAAAAAACGGAAGTGCATTAAATTCTCAAGATAATAGCTTGGTGCTATCCATTTCCGTACCTTATTGACTTATTTTTATGTATTGCCGTTTTATTTAATAGATTACTTTTAACGAGTTTTCAAATATTTTTAAATAAATTATTAAAGAAAAAATGCTATTTCAATTAAAAACATTAAATTATCTTTATACTTGTCTTTCTTTTTTTTAATATAGTAGTAAAATTATAAAAAAATATTTTAAACATTTTATAATAATTTGTAATAAGTTATAAATGTTGGTAATGAAGATCATCATATTAATGGGAAAGACGCGTTTTAGGCGTTTAAGAAAAACAGTTACTATTATATATTCATGCTTCACAACTAAAAATGATGATGATATAAATTGTAGAAATAAGTAAGTACGCCCCCAATTATCGTTATTGATTTCTAAAATTAAAAGTACAAATACTAATTACTTTGTTTTGAATCATGAAAAAATTAGAAACTTAATTAAATAAGAACATTGTAATATATAAACTTAATCAAAAAAAGTTACGGTTTTTAATAAATCAAAAATTCTTTAGAAATCTAGAAATCAAACTCCACCTAACTTCCGCAAATCTTTACATGACACAAGAGAACCCCAAACCAAAGTTTTAATTATCTGCACCAAATACATTTTGCGCTACCATAGCTACTATATGTTTCAAATATTTATATTGAAAAGAAATAACTTTCATTGCAGCACTGTGCAACAAACATTAATCAACATAATAAACTGTGATGGCTATTCTAAATACATTTTTTTCATGGTGATTAGATGTGAAAAAGGGTGATTAGATGTGATTTTAATACATTTTTTTCATGGTGATTAGATGTGAAAAGCTATTATAGCGACTCACAGTGGGGCGAAATTTCTTTTTTTTTTATGACAAAAGATTTTTTGTGAGAAAAACTTTTTAATTTTGAGTCTTTGTTTTAAGAATTTATAAAATTTGATGTATTTTAAGATTTTACTTGTATTTAGTTAAAGTTAGTTCTACATTTGTATTAATTAGACAGGTGAAAAGTTTTGGTCACTTTGTTCACATGTTGTATGTTTGCACGTACTAAAAAAAAAATTTAATGAATAAAAATCAAGGAGATTTTAACAATTTTCTCTAAATTTTAAACTTTTTTTAAGCTTTTTTAAGTATAAAATGTGTTTTAATTTACAGATATTAACATTTTGAATAAAACAGACAGAGCCGCATAATAAAATGGGTAGATTATCCCGGGTAACACAATCGGATACAACGAAGACCTTGTCAACATTTATTTATTTTTTTCCAATTTATACTTATTGAAAGTTTTTTAGTAACATATAATCCAGTATAATCAGCCACAAGTCCTACTACCTGAAGGACATTTCTAAATAAAGGCTTGCAAAAATTAGCATTAAGCTAAAATACCCTTTGTATTTTCTTAGACTCTCGGTTAAGTAAAAGATAGAGATGGTTTCTCAATATATCTGTTTTTGTTGGGCAGATGTTAAATGTATCTGAATGTTGCAAACATTTATTACATTGTTTTCTGCCTAAGATGATGAACGCTAAATCTTCTTGACTCTATTCATGAAATTTTTGTTTGTGTCTTACTGGTGGTGGCTATGCAAATCTTTTTTGTCTTCTTATGAAGATACATTCTTTTAAACTATAAAATATCAAATAGTGTTGCATTGTGCATGGTGTGGTGTTTAATGTTTGTGCTTAATGAGTTTAATGTGATGTGTTTATTTCTCGCTAATTTATCAAATACTGGGGTGGATGCAACTTTCAAACATGGAGCTGACTGCAGACATTTATATGATTATACTTACGCCAAAGAAGGATGGTTTGCCTAAACTGCAAATGGTTTGTAAAAGCATCAAAAGCCATATAAAGTTTAAACCCCATCAAATTAGAAGGGGTTCAAACTATATATATAGCTATAATTTTCATACACCAAAGAGGTTATTGTAGAAATATTAAAGTTTTTGATAAAGGTAAATTTAGTTAAAATATCAGGTAAGATGTGACTAGTAGTCAGCGGCGGCGCTAGGTGAACCGCGGGCGTCGGCAAAATTAGCTTTGCGAGGTCCCTTTACAACAACAAAAAAACTAATAAAAACAAACCTTTATTTGACCGAATCTCCGGGCTTGAATTTTTATTAAGCACAATGTTTTATAGAAAGTTATAAACACAAGTCAGAGCTGTTATTGTTAATTATTGTTTACATATTTATTTTACACTTAATTTTGATATAGATATTCACACTTATTTGTTCCTAATATCTAAATGTTGGGTTTTATTATAAGTTTAAAGATGTAGATTGAAAAATTTAGGAAGAGCATTCAAGTTTTATTGTTAAATATGATATGAATTAATAACAACAATTATACGAATAAACACAAAATTAAAAAGACGAACTTTAGCTGAATCATTTTAAAATTATGTCATTACTAACACCCGCTGCTATTTCAACTTCAAATGACAGAATGGACAAAGCAAAAAGTATTTCTTGACTTATCGTGCTTCTTAAGTAGGTCTTAATCAGTTTAAACTTTGAGAAGCTTCTCTCACCAGAAGCTGTACTTACTGGAATTGTGATCATGATTCTGATTATTATGTAAAGATTTGGATATATTTCTTCAAAATTATTTTCTAAAATGTACTGTGTAAGTTGCTTTGCATCATTTATATTTTCTAGTAAAGTGGATTTTAAAATTTGCAGTTCTTCATAAATTCGAAAGAATCTATGTCGCTGTTTTCACCTTCTCGAAGTATTGTGCCTAAATTATTACAATGCTTGAGTAGGTCATCTCTTGGCAAAAATTTCAAATAATTAATATCGTAAATAAAACCAAAACGGTCAAAATATTCATTAAGCGCTTTGAATTGACATTCAGTGTTGACTATGACTGCGTCTATCATTGTGTTGAAAAATTTACTTTGTACTATGTTTCAGCAGATTGTATAGGTTCATCCATGTATTCATAAATCTATTTTATGTTTACATTGTAAACAATTATGCAAAAAAATAAATAATGATAAAAATTGAATTTTTTAGATGTTATTATCGTTTTCTCAATATAACATAACGCGACATCCGACTGGTTTTGGTCAGATGCGTCACATATTATTTTCATGTAATAAAATCTCATTTCACACGTGTATAGCAACAATAAACTCGAAAGTTTTCGAACATTTCGTTCAAAATGCTTTACAGTCGCCTAAAGTTTCCGAATCGTTCGTTTTATTTTTCAAGTCATTCACACATTCGATAACACTATCAAATTGCAACAGAACAGCTTTTACAGCTCCAATTCTACTCTTCTACCGTGTCTCTGAAAGAGATTTTAGTGTTTCATTTTAGTTTTTGTAAGTTCCCAACGCTTGCTTGACTTTGAAGAGTAGATAGATTTTATAATAAAGCCAAAAAATGTTTTAGCTGTTGTAGAAGAATTAGCTGCATCTATTAAAAGTAAATTTTAGTTATGACATCTGCACGGTGTGAAGAATGCTCTTGGATTAATGTTTAGTATTCTTGTTTTGATACTTTTACAAATACCAACCATATTGGCGCCATTATCATATCCCTGTCCTCAACAATTTTGTATATCCCGACTATTTCTCTCTAGTTCTTGTAATATGGAGTTTCTTTACTGCTTCTTTACTGAAAAAGAAATTGCACAAACTATATTATTATTAGATTCTATTAAAAAGATTACTAAATCTGAGCGGATATTGAAATAGAAAAGAAAAGAACATAAAAGATGACAAAGATATCTACAGACTGATGCTTGACATTACTTCACCCAATTATGTTGTCAATATAGTATGTCCTGAATTTTATGCAAAAGACTTATGGCATCTTCCAGTTGTAAACACTGATTACATCGATGTTACAACTTTATTGATACAGATGCACCAGATGGAGACTAAGACTCTTAATCTTTATGCTTCAGGTAATTCAATACATGTTAATGGTAACTCCATTAACATGTATTGAATTACATTTTGCTAGTTCTCACTCTGTTGTACCTGAGAACCATACTATGTACTTAACTGAACTGATTAATAAAATGGCTACTGAGCTGAATTCTTTCTCAAATCAATTCACGATATCAATGAATGAAAAGCTGCATATTTTATATTTTCTTCATAGACTTTAAAGAACCTTTTACACTTGATAATAAAAAGCACAAACAGATCCAACTTTCTGTTTATGATACACAGACTCAACTTCCTCCTTATGATTGGAATGACTGACCACTCCTTCCTACAGTAAATGTAAAATCAACCCCTTCTGATCCTTACCCTCAAACTCAATATAATTCTCCTACTAATTTATAATAATATTTTTAATGTCATCTACCGCGATCATGGCTGTCTTAGAGGAGGATGGGTAAATCTGGCGATGTTGCTGGACAAAACGAGATAGAAACTATTTTTGGTCCTCGTCTTTGGTGAGAGTTTCATTATATTTCTGGATAAGAGCAATGTCAATTCCTTTCCAGTGATACTAAGTACTTTGAAGAGAAGAAATGTTCTTTGGGTCAAACTTTTCAAGATGATTGAAGTCTGCGCCACA
This sequence comes from Hydra vulgaris, assembly GCF_038396675.1. Classification (NCBI taxonomy): domain Eukaryota; kingdom Metazoa; phylum Cnidaria; class Hydrozoa; order Anthoathecata; family Hydridae; genus Hydra; species Hydra vulgaris. The sequence goes on along the minus strand of NC_088921.1, from coordinate 29,366,673 downwards.
CGTGCTTATTCTCTTTAGAGCTGACTAAGTCTTTGGAAGCTGGAGGTTGGCTATCATGGCTCTTTTAACACCTAGAATTTGTCAAAAAAAAGCTAAGCCTACGAGGTGTTCTGAGAAGAACCAAAGATGTCGAGTAAATGCAGTGTAAGCCGTATCAAAAATGATACGGTTTAGATATTTCTTGAGAAGCCCGATCATCATTGCATCATTCAGGGATGCGTATGAAGCCAGTGGAGTCTCTTACCAGAAACGTCCATAAATGAGAGAAACAAAGAGTGCCAGCTCCTTCATACCTCGCTTTTCTTTAGCAGTCAATTGCAACTGGCCTTCAAATAGCACCATTTTTAAAGAATAGATAGCCTTGGACATCCATTGAGAACGATGCATTGCTCCTGGAGCCTGGAACTGGAACTCCATCTTAAAACTGCTTCCACCGAGGAGGAAAAGACATAGCCGAAGGAGCTCAAGGTAATCCTCCCGAGGCTGCTGATGTCCTATGGCTTTGGTATAGTAGACAACCATCTCCGTCCGAAGAGTTTTGGCGAATACTCTGTTTGCCTGATGTATGGCATTTTCTTCTGAAACCTCTTAAAAAGACCAACTTCTGGTCCACCCATCCCACCAAATACAGCTGTAGATAATGTTTCCCATCCGAACGGAGAAGAAGAGGAAATTCAGTTGAAAAAAAATTCAGTTGAAAAAAAGTCGCTTCTACTTTTTTTCGGGTAGCCATCCGTGACCTTCTAATGGTGCTCCTAGACAGTGTCAGGTCGTCAAAAGGATGGCCTAAAGCCTTTGCTACTGATGCAACAACATACATAGATCTACGATCAGGAAGATTTACTCTATCTAAAGCTCCTGCAACTTCTGGAGTTGCTATAACGCTTTTCAGTCGTTTAGGCTTTGAGGAAGGAGTTTGAGCAGATGATGATGATGGAACTCTGAAGTCTTCATCGTCGTCGTCGTCGTCGTCTTCAGACTTAGAAGAAGAACTGATATCCAAAGCAGGACCAGATGTTTCTATTTGTTGCAACTTTTCTGTCTCTTTCAGTCTTCGATTTTCATTAGCTGCTATACGAGCTCTCTTCTTTGTCTCATTCTCTGCAAGATTGCAATCCACTCCTGCCATGCTTGAACTGGTGACATCTTCTCTCTACATTGTTAAGTATTGTCTGTCTTCATTGTTCTTCATGATGTCTCAAAAAGTTCCATCAGGGCGTCTTTGAACATTTGCTCTTTAAATCTGCAGCTTCCATATGCTTTCGTTCTATTCACCTTCAACAGTTGATATTCACCATACAACATCTTTATTTTTCTTTCACCAGAATCAATCCTCTGATTCAGAATTCTTGCTTTGCTCCAAATCATATCAATATCTTTAATTGTGCCATTAATACTGTCCTTAACAGTGAGGTGTTCTTTGAGGTGGTAAAAGAGGAGACAGTGGATGGCATCACCGTTCGTAGCCAATCTTGCTGAAGAGAATTGGTTGGTGGCCTCGCCGACAAGCCAAACTTAAGCAGAACTTCTTGTTGCAGCTACCATTATGTAATTACGTACCTGCCTGTAGATAGTAGATAGATAGTAGATAGTAGTAGAACAAAGTTAGCCTTGTGGGTAGTGGTTAGGAACAATTCTAATTTGTAATTCTGGACCACCCTAATATATATATATAATTACAAATTATTATAATTCAGCTGCTTTTGGGTGCAAAAGTCATGAATCAAACGGATATCGATGTCTTCTTCGCTGTAATGGTGTAATCAAAGACGACTGGAGGAAACTTAGTGATTGAATCAAAGCATACCATAACAGTCCTGTCTACCAAAGCTAATATATCATCTGGAAGACTTTATTGACAATTCTTATCAATGATAGTGAGATTCTGCAATTCGAAAAACTTTAGGGCCTGAAGTAGCACCGAAATATTGCTCTATATTATAGATACAACATTATTTTTCTCATCACAAAAAGCAACGTTTAGAAGCCAACAATTTTTTTTGGTGAGCAATTATTTTTTATTGCATTTACAATACTTTTTTTTACTGTTTCTTGTATTATAATTGCAACCGGTCAAACCTCTGCTTTAAGAGAACAAGCGAATTGCATTTTTTTGGAGCTCTGCAAGCGACTTTAAAACTTAAAAAAGCTATCTAAAAAACGTAGTTTGTTGCCAAAAGGAGGGATGCAAGCCCATTACTTCTCATTGGAACCGCAGAATGAGTTTAAACATGAGTGTGCATCATCAATCTTACTATAAAGGAACATCAATCTTACTATAGAAAAGCTTTACCTTATCGCTGACAATTGTTTGAAACTACTATATTTTTAACTTCTTGGTACAAAACTCTCCAAGTTGTCGACAAAATAAGTTGTTTGTTTCAGTCAACTTCACTAACTATTGATGACAAAGTAATTTTTACTCAACAGCTAGTTAGTGATCTTAACCGCATCCTCTCACCGTGGATTGATAACTGTCTAAAACAAAAGCTGTTGCAGGTCCTTTGATCCTTTGATCAAGATCCTTTGAAACTGAATTTTAAAAAAACAAAAAAAGAGAGCAAAACGATAAAACTGTAAATGAAGCTTTCTGCTATGAGAGCCCCGAGCAACAATTTGAGGTAAGTATCTTCAACGTTAGTCTTGACTATTTCATTTCTAAAATTCAATCAAGATTCTTTGGTAAACAATGTTTCTTTGAGATTCTTAATCAACTGGTTGAAAAATTAGTAACGAGCTTCTTTAGATACAATGTCTTGTGAGTTGGCGCAAGACTAGGCTAATGATATCTAAGAAGATCTTTACTTTTCGTAAATATATTGTTGTTGTTGTTATTTTTGTTGTTGTTGTTGTTGTTGTTGTTGTTGTTGTTGTATATATACCTCTAAAATATAGTCTATTACAGTTTGCACTGATATGTTGATACATGTAATAATGCTTTAGCAGAACAATATATATCTTTTTGTTAAAGCATTATAACATATATCAACATATCAGTGTCAGCAGTACTGGAAACATATCTATTATCACATATATGCAATAATAAATATATCTTTAGTACAGCTTGTCCTAACTTATTGTTAAGTTCATTAAATTACCTATTACCTGAAAATCTTTTGTTACTAGAAAACAAGTCGTAATGATATAATTATCTCTCTGTAAAGTGGATATATATCAAATTATAGTCAAAATAAGATATATATCAAATGATAGTGATAATAAGTGCCCTCGCAGCTGTTACTTTTACTGTGCGGTGGTTATGCTCCACAATCCTTCTTCCTGATGGTCTGTATGCACATCTATACATCTTTTTTACACTCCATTTCTCACATATGTTTGAAAATTCACTTGATCTAAACACCGCTCAATTATCCATCAATAGCTCTTGCGGTGGGCCATGCTTCCTAAATACGAATTCCAATTGACTTACTACACTTTTGGTATCTTCGCGAGTCAATTTTCTCCAAACTGCGAACCGAATTGGTTCACAGTCAATCATTGTTAAGTATGGCAACCCATTATAGTGAGTCACATCACAAGCAATCCGATACCATGTATCAGGTACATCTGGCACTCTATGTTCCTATTTTATTGGTACTGAATCAATTGAATTATATTGACAATATTTGCGCACACATTCTTCAACGTCTTTTCTCAATACGTGCATTGTCTTCGTTGCACTGTAAACATTGTCCGATAAAGCCAAAATGATGCTTTAAGTGATAATTACAAATTTTTTCTGCAATATTTATTCCAATTAGTTTTTTAGTACTTCTTTGTGAAAGCTCATTTAACCAAGTTTTTGAAACTCTTATCAACACGTCGGCTTTGTTTTTGGAGGGCGGAACCCATTTCAACGTGATGTGTATATAATTTTCTTTTATCAAGTCTTGTAATAAAGAAAGTCTTCTTTTAATAAGCATTTCTAATAATCTGTTTGATTAGGCCCAATGACTTTCAGTCAGCATAGTTTTTAACCATCCATGAACTGTAACTGGATCAGTGAATACTGAAAGATTCTTTATACCCCACTTAGTGGCTAGGTTTATTCCACGCACCCCAGCATCTAATTCAGCAATATTAACATGCATGACATCGTTAATACTTCAAAGCCAGGCTGCATCCTCAATTATTACGTCATCGTATTCTATAGCAACTCCCATTACCATTCACTTTGTACCATCAAAATAAGCATCAAAATTCTTGTCCTTTATACCAAAAGCTTGCTCCTCTGTATAAATTGAAACAAAACCAAATTCCATTGCAAAAATGCACTCCTCCACAGCGGTTAATGACATTCATACTAACAATAGCATCATTACCGACAACACTTTTTATGATCATTACTGATGTTTTTATTTTTTTTCCTTCAATGATCAATGTTACTGTAGCTTCTCCCTCCATTTTCACAAATTCTCTATTAACAGCTAACACCATTAGTTGATTTCTTCTGATACGAACACCGGCTATCTGAGCCATGTTGTTTGAATATAGTTCGAGTACATCCGCTGTCAACCAGAGTTTTTTCTGCAAAGATGTTTACCTGCAGCGTACATATTGGAAGCGCTGTGAGTTGTTTAGAGAAACAGCTAGCGCTGGCGGTTCCTCATTTGAGTTTCCCTGATGCAATGAACAAAATCTTGCAATGTGCCACATCTGAAACATTTTATTCCATCACTAACAATTTATTTCTTCAAAAAATAGATTCGGGCAACATGTCCAGGCTTGCTATAGTTATAGCAGTTAAAATCAGCAGCGGATGGTTTCTTAACATTTTTATAGAACTCAGAGATTGTTGTTGAAACATATTCTTTTTTTATTGCTTCCGACATAAGTACTTTTCAATATCCGCAGCGGAGGTTTTTTGGCTCTCCCCAAGTTGCTCATATATTACAAACGCACTGCCTTAAAGAAACAACGGAATGATCAATGAAAGATCGCCCATCTTTTGCAGCTCTCCTACCAGTTTAATCTTTTTCAGCCACACTACAACATCTTCAGACCCATCAAATTTTGCTATCATTTTCGCCGCGGATGTCTGCCTAAATGCCTTGTCAATATGACAACTTTGTTTACTTTTAATTTAACTCTGGTCTTTTTAAATTCTACTAACAACTTTTATACATAAACAAAAATTCTCGAGGGCGTAATTATATATGAAAATAGCTTACGACTAGAAATAATCTATCAACTTAATAATAAATCTATTAACTTAATAATATTATGACAAAAATAGTTATAAACATAACAATAAAGATTGATCTGTCATTATCATATCTCCCCAAGAACTAATTTCTTAAAGTAATATAGTCATTTAAATATGTCAGCCATTATCACATCGCTAAAGTTATTTCTCACTTTTAATCCTCTACAGCTTGTGGTCCGGACAACCATCCAATCACAGGTTTAAAAATATTTTCTATAGAGTTCTCTTCATTGCTCTCTAAACTATTTAATTAAATCTTCCATGTTAAAAAGTTTCTTTTTTTCTTCTTTTTCTTTTTGCCGTTTGTTAAAAATTACAAAAAAGAAATTACAATACTAATCCTTGGCGGAGCAAGAAGATGACAAATTTGTCTTATTACCAAGCCCCGTTACATTGGTGTTTTGAAACGTTTTTAAAAATTTACTAACTAGTGATAAATAAAACAGAATAAGTACATGCAAAACTTCCGCAGTAATATAAATTTTTGCTAACAGCGGATTAATTTAAAAAAATAAAATAAGACAAAAGAGAGATAATCATGAAAGTTTTCAATCACAAGAAGTTGCGTTAAAGTTTTATTAAAAATAATGCAATATAAATAAGTATTTACAGCTGATTAATAAATATCAGCAAAAACATAAAACAAAAAGGATAAACAATAAGTAACAAATGCTTAAAAAAATGTAATAATTCTAAATGATTAATTTAATTTAAAACCTTTTAAATTGTTTTTCAAAAAAGATAATAGAAATCTAGTATATCAAAGTCCATGTTTAGTAAGTGCCGTTTTGAATCAGTCCTAATACTTTCCAATGTACGAAGTCTTGTTTTTCATTAAAAATATGAAGAAAATTTTTTCAAACAATAGGTCCTTGATATTGAGTTTGTTTCGAGCTTAATTTAAGAAGGTTTATGGGAGTGACAAAATTGTTCTCTGAAAATTTCAGAAATTTTCATATATGGAAAAGGATATATTTTGTTTTCTCTGCATTTAAAAGTCGGTTACTTATAAACCACTCGTTGATCTTATTTACCACTTCGTTAAATACTTAAAGAAAAAACAATATTATCTTTGTGAGAATATAATAAATTAGTGTCAACGGCAAATAAGATAGTATTTAACATTTTTTATTCTATGTATAAGTTATTTATATAAAGTAAAAATAATAATCAGGGGCAGATCTAGGGTATCGCCACTGATGCACGTTCATCGATCATTGTGCACCGCTAAATTTAAGTTTATCTCTTTTTCAATTTTTTTTTCATAATAAAAAGTTAAAGTAGAAATTAAAATCTGATATTCACAAAAAATGTAAAACTTGTTTCATACTCGAAAAAAAGTTATTAAATCTAAACTCGATTTTATTTGATCTTTTTAGTTACTTACTCTTTACTTAGACAATATCTCCTGCGTCAGTCTTTTAAAAATTCTGAAATGGACTGTTTTATCCCGAAGCAAGGGGATAGTAAAGATTATGTTGCTTTAAGGTAAAACCCTATTACTAAAGTTAATGCTGTTATATATTTCCAGCTAGAAAATAAAATAAACTGATCTTGTTTTATATATATATATATATATATATATATATATATATATATATATATATATATATATAAAATTTATTTTAACTTATCCTTTACACTTTATTAGTCCTAAAACTGAAACAAATAAAAAACAATTTTCTGATGTTACTTTTACAGAAAAAGTTAATTCTGCAAAACATGTCAAAATTCAATCCAAAATTAACTTTAAAAAAGACAATGCTTTTATAGAGTTGCCTTTTGAACTTTCTGTCGATTCAAAAATATTTGCATGATAGACTCATAACTCAGTTAATATTCCTAATATAACTCAGTTAATATTTCTTTATATAAAGACTCAAATTCTTTATATGGTGTTTCAACATGTCATGGTAAACTTTTCACCGCTGGCAAAGACAATGCAATTTTGTTAGATATGGTAAACAAAGTATTTCTTCCTAATTCAATTTTTTTTTTTTTTTCAATATCTATTAATAGAAAAAGATAATTTAAAATTGAATGGCCCAGCCACTTTTCTTGTTTAGCTTTTTCTAGCAAAAAAGATGGAGCTTACTGTTTTCCTTGTACTTTGCTAGGTGCTAGTATTCCAAATAAGCCTGGAATACTAAACTTAGTTCTCAAGCCTCATCAAGAATGGGGTAATGCTGTTTGTGATTTTAAAAAACATGACAAAAGTTGTGCTTTACATAAAAGGTCTATGTTTTCATTTAATGCATTACTTTTACGTTGCAACTCCAAAAGTAATGTTATTGCGGTTGATTTAATTAGTTCTCATTTGAATTTTCTTTCTGTCAACTGAAAAAATAAGTTCTAATAATTAAAACAATATTATTTCTTGGCAGAAATGATCTAGCATTTTGTGGACATTGTGATGATACCAAATATCATCCTGATATTAGAGAATCTTCTACACAAAAGGTTGGAAGAGGTAACTTCATAGAGTTTTTAAAATTTTGTGTTGATGCTGTTGATCAAATATAGGTAATCATCTTTCTTTAAGTCCGAAAAATGCAACCTATACATTAAAAACTACCCAAAACCAACTTATTGATTCTTGTAGGAAAACAATTGAGGTAGTTTTAATAAAAAATGTTAAGCATTCAATTTTTTTTTCAATTCTTTGCGATCCCTGGGTATCATCGACTGATGATACCCAGGGATCTTTCTTGACGGATCTGACGATCATAGAATCCTCTCCAGAAGTGGTGGAACGCGGTCTTCCACCTTTGTTATCTGCTGCCAATTTCCCCGTACACGATATTTGGAACATAGTCTTGATACGGTCCATTTTTCACGCGATATTTATCACAAACACTTTTTTGTGACATTCCACTTACGTAATCGCCAATTTTCTTTCTTAGTTCCAATCCAAGACTGTTGGGAGCCATTTTTGCACTTGAAGTCATAAAAATAATAAAAATAAATAATCACGCTTCTAAAGGCTTACCGTGTTACATTTACCTTGTGATGATACAATAATGCTCTGTGGAAAACAACGTCTTGGTTGGATGTGGACTGTATTGATGTAATGAAACACTTGTTGTATTTCACTTCTTGTATTGATGTTCTTCGATAAAACACTTTGATAAAACTCACTTCGATAAACTGTCTTGATAATACTGACTGATTGACTTCCATATACTGACTGAATTACATGTCGATTTACATGTCTCTTATATAGTAAAATGAACCTGTGTGATTCTAGATGCTTCTTTTCGATGCTTCTGGAAGCTTCTGGATGCGTCTGGATGCTTCTGAATGTTTCTGGATATTTCTGGATGCTACTGGATGCTTCCAGATGGTTCTTCTGGAAACTTCTGGAAGCTTCTGCATGCTTCTGGAAACTTCTGGATACTTCCTTTAATTATTAAAAAACTTCCGTGACGTTCACACGGACCAGACTTAAGAAAATGAAACAAACCAAAAAATTTGCACTTGTTTTGTCCGCTGCAAAATGGCACTTGTCAACGAAATTCTGCCTGTGTGCTGTCACCTGTCAGCTGATTGCTCATGTCATGGCATGCTATGACTCCAGACTCCTGAACTGTTTGCTGTGGTAGTATAGTTCGTTTCGTTTTTAAGACATGTAAAATTAGGAACACTTTTTAGCATTGTTCGATGTTGGTTGCAAATGTTTTGTCCAATACTGTATATATATATATATATATATATGTATGTATATATATATATATGTATGTATATATATATATATATATATATATATATATATATATGTATATATATATATATATATATATGTATATATATATATATATATATATATATATATGTATGTATGTATGTATGTATGTAGAGAGAGAGAGAGAGAGAGAGAGAGAGAGAGAGAGAGAGAGAGAGAGAGAGAGAGAGAGAGAGAGAGAGAGAGAGAGAGAGAGAGAGAGAGACTTTTAGCCTATATTTATTTTTTATCAATTGAACTTCAATAAAACAAAAATTTATTAAGAAAAAACAAATCCTATCAAGAAAAGAGTCCAGAAATAGAGGGTTAACCTTAGAAAAGATTACTATTACTTTACATAAACTGCTATCAAAAAAAGGATAGAATCTAGAAATTGAGAGAAAAAGGAGAGTTAACCTTTATAATTATAATGTTATTTAATTAACCTAATATTACTTTACATAAATAAATAATATAATATTACTTTACATTACATGATTTTCAAGAAAAGGAAAGAATCCAGAAATGGAGGGCTAACCTTTGGTAAAATGATAGTATACAGATGAAGTGCAAAGTCCTATGGCTAACCTTCTCGTTGGTGCACTTTGTTGGTGAACTAAGTTGGTGCACTTTGTTGGTGCACTAAGTTGGTGCACTTTGTTGGTGCACTAAGTAAATTAGGCTTAAAATTACATGTCTAATTTATGAACAAAGTAGCCAAGGCAACATTTATGAAAATTTTTGTTAAAAATAGATAATACAAAAGCAATACAAAACAAATTTAGTTATTATTTAATGACATAACCAGCGGTGTCACTCCTAAAAAAAGCCGCCCGGGCATATCTGCATCACCCTTGCTAAGCCTTTTTCTGTCCCTTTACTTTTTAAATTGACTGTACTTAAATCTAAGGGATGTTGGAGGGGGTTTCTATGAAAAAATTTCGCATCACCCATTTAAAATGCTAGATCCGCCCCATGATAATGGTCCTAAAATAGAACCTTGGGGTACCCCACAAGTTATTAGGTTGTTTTTTGAATCTTTCGGTTCTTTAAGTATAAATTGCTTTTTGTTATAACAAAAATTTACTTTGGTTTAAATTGTATCTCAGATACGAATTAAACCAAAGTAAACTTTTGTTTTTAACACCATAATTTTCTATTTTTTCAAAAGTATCTTATGATTTACTGTGTAGAAAACTTTGGATAAATCAATAAAAACCCAACTGTATAGCAATCGTTGTTAATTCCATTTGATATATGTTTAACCAATTCAATTATTTCATGGTCAGTAGAATGGTTCTTTTTTAAAAATCCACATTGATTACAGTATAAAAGCTTATTTCAGTTAAATGTTTATATAGACTTTTATACATAATTCAATTAGTTTAGAAAAGCAGGGAAAGATTGAAATAGGTTTGTAGTTTGAAATATTCAAACTACAAACCTATTTCATCACTAGATTTGTAAGTAGGTGTTATTTTTGCAATTTTTAATTTATCCGGAATATGACCTGATAGTGAGAGATTAAAATTATGGAATAATGAGGTTCGATAATATTAAAAACAGATTTAATTACATTAACATTAATTTGAGCATTACCTGCACTTTTATTATTTTTTTTAGACCATTTAAAGCATTATGCAGTTCACCTTTTTTCAAAATCGGTTTGTCTATAATTACATCAGTTGCTGTAAGATATGAATCAAATTCTTTTTGAATAAATGGAATTTAGTCAAAATAAGCAGATAAATTTGGACCAGCCTCAAGGAAAAAACTGTTCAGTTTCTCAATAATAACTTCTTTATGATAAATAAGTTTTCCATCAATAAAAAGTTTTTAAGGTTGTTTTTTGCAATTTTTTATTCCTAATTAATTCTCTAATGACATTCCACGTTTTTCAGGTGTATTCTTTGTTAATTTCTAGCAGTTTCGCATAATAATTAACTTTTGATCGTATTTTTGATTTTTTCAAATAAATTTTTATAGCTTTTATAATTAACTTCGTTTTTTTATATTTTATGTAATTTTTATGTATTTTTCATACGATTTTATAAATCCTTATTAGTTTTATAACCCTTAGGTCCATGGGCATAAAAATGACTTAAAATTTATTACTTTTACTTTTAAAGGAAATGCTATATCATACATTTTACCAAATTTGTTCAGAAATAAAACATAAGCATTAATTACATCGTGAGATTGTAAAATAAGATTCCTATCGACGTAATCATTTAATAATTTTTTTAATTTGCATATAGAACTTTTATTGATTTGTCTCATGTCGTTGATTCGAAGGTGGTATTATTAAGAGTTATGTTATCAGTAATAACACAGTGCTGGCAAAAAGTCAGTAATAATACAGTGCTGGCAAAAAGGCACAATTTTACACAAATCAATGTTTCCACGCCAGTAGGCTCAGTGTTATTATCTTATATTTTCATCTTTAGGTATAAATATATTTATAAAGACAATTTTGTAGCTTAAACAGTTAATTAAGTGAAAATCATGGCTAAGATTCGGTAGCTTAGTAAAGAAGAAAAAGCATGCATTCAACGTCTTGCTAAAAGTGGTATGTCTCATGCAGACATTGCAACAATTTACATGGTTGAACGTACTACAATTTGGCCTGTTGTAAAGCAGGTTATCCCCCTGTCTCCTAAAAAGAGGTCTGGACGTCCTAGAGTCACTTCACAGCGTACTGACCTCAGGATGGTAACAATGGTCAAGATGAATCCTTCAATAACCTCTGGTGACCTACAGAACAGCATGCAAACACTTTCTAATGTCTCAAAGCGCACAATCCGTCACAGACTTTCTGCGGAATTAAACTTACCTGCACGAAGGTCATTTAAGAAGCCATTAGTAACTGAAAAGATGAGAAAAAAGCGCGTTGAGTTCTGCAAGAAGCATCAAAATTGGACAGAAGAGCAGCGGACACAGGTGATGTTCAATTATGAGTCCATGTTTCGTCAGTTCTCTGATGTTAAACTTTTCGTTCGTCGACCTACTAGTTCTAATCCTACCAATCCCAAATACACATACAAAACTGTGAAGCATTCACCTTCTGTAATGGTGTGGGGTTGTTTTTCTACTCATGGCCTCGGAGATTTATACTTTTTGCCCAAAGGAGAAACTATGAATGCAAAAAAGTACCTCAACGTTTTGGATGACTCTCTAATCAATTTCATGATTATTCATCAGTGCACAATTTTTCAACATGATTCAGCACCATGCCACACTACGAAGTCTGTGACTTGGCTTGGATCAAAAAACATACAGTTGCTTGATTGGCCTGGAAATTCTCCAGATCTCAACCCAATTGAAAATCTTTGGATGTTAATCAAGAAGCGTGTATCTGCTAAGAACTGCAGTTCATTAGATGGTTTAAAAAATGCTATTCGTCATGTATGGTGTACAGAAATTACATCAGGACTATGTGAAAATCTTGCCAAATCCATGCCCAAACGAATTAGTGCTGTGTTAAAAAATAAAGGATATCCTACCAAATATTAATAGTACATCTGTTTAAAATGATTATACAATGTAATAAAAATAATTGAACTTGTTTTTGGTGAAAATATAATATTTTTGGAAGTATTATTGTTTTTGGAAGTAATTATGAAAAGTAATTATGATGTTGCAAGACTTTTTGCATTTGTGTACACATTGCAAACATTGATTTGTGTAAAATTGTGCCTTGTTGCAAGACGTTTTGCCAGCACTGTATAATGGAATGTAATGAGTATAAGGATATGATCAGTTAAGTCACTTCTGATTATACCCGTTTTATAACGACTATTATGAAAATTTTAAATATTACATTATCTAGTAATGTTATTTTAGTTATATAACGGCTGTTATGAAAATTTTAAATATTACATTATCTAGTTGTAGTTGAAATAAGATTTCAATTCATGAAAAAATTATAAAGACCGCATTGACCCCACAAACTGTTGCGCACTTACATTTGCGCCATTATTTTTTTTAGCAAAGTGCCACTTTATTATGCGTCATTATTTTTATTAGCAAAGTGTTTAACCAACATTTTAAAAACTTTAATCAACAAACTTTTAAAATCTCGAGAAAAACAGCATACTTTCTGACGACCTATACAGCTTTTGACCTATACAGATTTTATTGTTCTACTGCTTGCTTGTTAACCGTTATAAGAAAAAGGTTCTGTCATAAAATAAAATCTAACTCGTGTTAACCATTTTTTTACTACTGATTTTGTTCTCTACTTCTATATATATCATGTTCTTCTTTGTATAGTACTCTGTTGTCATATTTGGTCTGATTTTTAAAATTAATTTTCTGTTAGCTCCCAAGTGTTTGCTTGCAGTCTCGTTAGAGTTGAGTTTTATTATTTTCAATAAAAATTAAAAAAAAAAAGCATAATAACAACCTTGTGTCCGACTTTGCTGATAACCACATAGCATATATGATTTACCGATGCTATTTTTATGTTAAGCTGCTGTGACGTAGTAGTTAAAGCCTTGCCCTAAATAGGTGGTAACGTGACCATATTCAATTAAATCCAATGTTTCTTATTAAACTGCTTAGTTTTAATAAAAATAAAATAGAAAAGTAGAACTTGTTATTTTTGTAAGTTAATATTTTAAAGTATTAAATTCAGGTATAGGGAAGAGCTGGGAGAAGTGTGACACGTAAATTTTTTTTAGGGTTATTGCAATATCGTTTTTAATTGGATGTATAAACTGAACCAAAGAAGTTTTTACGAATAAACCTTTTTAGATACCGATTCAATTCTCTTAAGTTTATAGCCAATTATAACTAAGTATATAAATTTTTGCTTTTAAAGAAACCGTGCCATTGGGGTAAAGTGGGACAAGTGTGAGTAGAAGTTAGACAAATAAATTTAAAACAACATTTTAACACAAATTATTTAATAAAAGCTGATAAAATCATAAAACCACCTAATCGAAGTAAAAATGTTCAAGAGCTTTCACCAATCGAAATAATCAAATTGCGACGGGAAGAAGCGGGCATAAATATTTGTTTTTTCTGTCCCATTTCACCCCGGTAATACCGCGCTCAACTTGTTTCTCCGCGTAGCGGCCTTGTTCGTCAAGATATTTCGGAGTTATAGAGCTGAGAGAGGGTTGTAACTAAAACTAAAGTAGCCTCTTTGATTGTAGTGGCCTTCAAGGCCTTAGGGAGTTGAATTAAAAGAAGAAAAAAACCGTCATTTAGATAGCATATGCTATCATTTATATAGTAGTATATTTAGAAAATGACATTTGGCAATTTGACTGAGTAAAACGTGAAAGTTCACCTAAGCGTCAACGTTCATTCGTCGAAGTCGTCGTTCTAAAAATCAAATAACTTTTGCTATCTTTAATGACTGACTCAAAAAATCCTATAAATACACATTAATTCCTAAAAACAATAAAAAATATTTTTTACAATACAACTGTAAAAACAATAGAAATTCACTAGATATTAGACAATGATCTAATGTTACAAATTTAATAGACTAACTCGCCAACGTAAAACTATTTCAAGCGTGAACTCGTTTTAACAATGGTCTTCTAACAAAATACAAAGCAGCAAAATGAATTTTAGTGTCTTTAAAATACTAGAATGTTTGTTGATAAGTTTACTTTTTCGTGCTCTATCGATTTAAAGTGTCTTTGTTTAAAGTGTTTTCGCTTTGATTCGTCAAAATATACAATAAGAGTTAATACTAATTACGACATACCAAGAGCTCTTTTGGTTAATTCATATACCACATAACTAACGCTTACTGCAGGAGCAACTTTTAAAAAATTAGGAAAAATGCCACGATATAATCCTGCAACACCGTTTTCTGAGATGATCAATCGAAACATGTCCATCGTACCTTTAGCGCGATGACCTTCGAAATGTGGATCATTAGCTAAAACAAAAATACATTTTTACTATATATTAGACAAAATTTTAATGATTCTTAATTAGTGCAATTGTAAATATGTTTTTATAATGATAATTTTAAGAGATATTTGTGGATTTTTATCTAAATTTGAAAAAGTGAAAAACTATAAATTAACAAATGTTATTTGTAATACAAAACAATGGTAATAAATCTTTATTGAAAGTATTCATTACAATTACTGTTAAATCAAAAACTAAAATTAGAAATGATTTTAAAAGTTAAACATCAGATGTGTACCTTTTAAATCATAAACTAAGAGAACAAGCAAATAAAAAACCAAGTAAAATAAAATAAGATGAGTCAACATTAACAAAAAATGAGGTGAATTTTTTTTTATTAGTTTAAAAAACTTTCGGCTATTTTTTCATCATTATATATATTAAAACTTTTATGGGTCCTATTATAATAGTATTCAATATATCAATTCGAATACACATAGTAGCCATATCTATTTTTTGACACACTTATTGATGAAGCCATAAATTAATATATTTAATAACGAATTCGGGCATACTTAAAACTTTTTTGATTCTAATTTTGTTGATCATAAAAATAAAAACCTTTGAAAATAAAAACTGTTTATAGTTAATGTTTATTTTGTATTACTTTTTTGGGGTAAAAAAAAATTTTAAGATTTTTAATAATAAACAAAAAATTTATTAGGTATGGAAAATTTTCTATCAACATCACAATAATAATAAAAATGCAATAATATTTCAATACGGCTATTGAAATAATATTGTATTGTTATTATTTAAGTTGTTATTATTAAGTTGTTATATTATGTCACTAAAAACCAAGTCAATTTTTGGAAAGAAGAATAACAAGTGTCTACCAATATCACAACGATAATAGTAAGAATAATAACAATGTAATAATATTTCAATACCGCCATTAAAATATTATTGCATTTCAATACCGCAATTGAAATAGAGGTCTCGGAAAAATACTGTCATTCATCAATATAGTAATGTCAAAAATTTTGCAATCATTATTAACAGTAAACAACTCAGTTTTGTTAAATTTACCAGCCACTGAATGCCCTAAGCTGTCACAGAAGAGAGATCACATTCAAAATTGGATGCTCTAATTAATCACAAAGCGATGACTTTTTGCCAAGACATATAGTAATATATTATATATGCTCAATATTATATTATACAGTAATATATTGCATATGCTCAAAATTATACACTTATGTAGTCAGCAAATAGAGCCACTTTAACCACTTAAGAGTTGTTGGACTCAAAATGAAATATATTAAAAGATCGTTCCTCAAAGACTCAAAGACTTTGCTATTAATAACACAATAGTTGAACAAAAATCTTTGAACAACAAGAGGGGTATTAATAGTTAAAGCGATTTTCAGTGTTTTTATTGATATCTGTGGTTCAAAAAAATTTGAACCACAGATGTCATTTTCCAGCAGACAGAAAAACAAGATTCAGTCTTGTTTTCCTGCCTGGTGGAAGCACTTATTAAACAGTTGAGAGAGAAATAAGAGTTCTGAAGAACAGTTTTGTATGTCTGCCAGAAATGTTTTCAAGATCACAAGTTGTAGAGGAGTTTGAGCAAGAAATAACTTAAGCAACGGAGAGGGGTGGTAGTTTGGATGTCTAATAATAGATTAACCTGTTTCTCTAGAATAATAGAGAGAACTTAGTCATTAGAACTTAGTCATCTGCCTTATCCTCAGAAGAGATAATAAGACTCATGTATGAAAAGATGAAATATTAGACTTGCCATTGTTAATGGCTTAGTTAAAGATTTCCCAAAAATCTCTAAAACCCAATTTATAAGATAAAATGCAAGATAATGTAAAAAGTAATGTTAAAAGATAACACAAGAATAACTCTCAGTCTTTACAAATAATAACAGAATAACAAGAATAAAAGATAACATATTTTCCACAAGAACTCTCAGTCTTTACAAATCAAAAGATAACACTGAGATTCGAAGATGAAACAGCTGAATTTAAATAATTACAAAAAGCAGTAGGTCTGGAGAATTTCTTGCAAAAGTTTGAACGACAATTATGTTCGATATAAGCACTATTTACAAACAAAAAAATTAAAAACAAAAAAATTTAATTTCTATTTCAATTTTAATAATCTTTTTATAATAATTCTGAACTTATTATTGCTGTTAGTGCTCTCTTGTGCGTGTTTAACACAGAACTCTTAACAACCATTAAAGGCAAGGTAATGGCAAAGAAGAGTCTCTCAGCACTTTTTGATAAGATAGCATAAAATTTTTTACAAAAATATGTAAATGTATGCAATAATAACAAGCCATTTAAAATTACGCAAATATAAAAAAGTTCACTTGTATAGCATTACCTACGCAATTGTTGCGTTACTTATGTCGATAAGTGTAAACATCTTTAGCTTAAGTTGATTTTGGGTGGTATATGGAATGATGGTGTATAATATATATATAGATTTTTTTTAACAATTATAATTTTTTTTTACTTACACTGTTATGGTTTGTATTTAAAATAATGGCAAGATTGAAAAAACTGAAAAATGTATTTTAGCATAGTGGGGTGGATTTGAACACACTGCATTATTGAAGATATAAATATGAATGAAAAACAAATTATTTTATAAACCTTTTAAAAAACTTTATAAGCAAAAAAATTATATTTTTAAATCAAATAATTTTTTAGTATTTTTTATTACTCCATAATAAAATTATACATACAATTCATCTAGAAAATAAAGAACCACAAGTAAAAAAGTTATTAATTTAATATTTAATTTAAATTTTTATATTTTTCTGACTAGGGCAAACTACCTAGCAGTCGACGGCCCCTCCAGTCATCAACATTTTGTCACTAAAAAATATGCTTAGCTAACATTAACTGAAGTAAAATGCCGAAGCAGTGTCTGAAATAATCTTTTCTTTATATATGAAGGAAGTTTAGCTATCATAAAAATAAACATATACGATGATTTGGAGCAAAAAAAGTTCCATAAATACCTTTGACTTTTCGGAACAATTTTCATTACTGCTTTCAGATAACCATAAGAAACACATGATAATTGTAATGTAATTGAATTTTTTTTTCCATGCTGACACTGGAAAGGATGAGATGAATGTAAAAAACTTTAAAATCAAAACACTCAAAAGGGTAGGGGTAGATGAGGTGTCGAAGACTGGAAGATATTTATTATGTTTTCCAGTATTCAACAAAAAATAAATAAAAATTGACCATCATTATTTTGTCGTATAATAGAAGTTCTGAGTCATAATTTAGTAATTTATGTGATTTGTACCAGTGATTTCTTCTTTGCTCATAATCAATGCAAAGAAGAAATGCAGACAATCAACAACCCCTGTAGAGGTAAGAAGTCATGTAGAGGAATGAAGCCATGTAGAAGATAATATTTATACTCCCTTTGAACTCTAAATAGCATAACCTATATTAAGTTGCATGTATTTTGTAAATGTTTGTGCTGACACTCCATTTTAATATTGCTTTTTTGCATTTTCAATTTCTCTTTTTCTTTAGACCCGATCAAGAAAACTTTCTTACCTCCTTCTGTCTCAACTCCATCAACATCGCTTTCTAAACAAACCGCTATAAGCAAAGCCTTACTACATCATAGATGGTTTACCTCGCCAAAGTTTCTAAACTCACTGTTTCTAAAGTTAGGACAGTTGCTCAAAAACTCCATGCAACATCTTTCTAGACAACTTCTTAAATAGTTTCCATGTTAGAGGATATTCAACAAAAAAAGAAACTATTGCTGCTAAAGAAATTTACAAACAAGTACGATTGGCAACTGCAGAAAAGAAGAAAAATACACCTACAGCTGGTGTTAATTAGATAAGCTGTGATGCTAAGAAAACAACAAAAATAAAGCAGACAAATAATGTATCTAACTTAGTTTAAATTGTAAGTTTCTATCTAACACTGTAGAATCTAAAAAACAGACTTTTAAAAATTTTCTTCAAAGTATGTTTTTCATAGTATACATTGTAAATTTTAAAAAACTTTCTTTTGTTTTGCTATATATCATTTAAGTATCTGTTTAAAGAAGTTTTTCTACTTTTTTAAAAATCTTATAATTGTCGAATACTGGAGAACAAAAATATCGATCTTAAGATGTTGTCCTGTTTTTGACAATTTGACATTTTGGGGGCTATAATTCTTTCATTTATTTTCGGACGTCATTCACTCTATGTGTATTGTAAAGAGAAACTATCCCTTAATACAATAAAACTTTAAGATTGATCATTTATGAAATAACAAGTGAGAAATTATTTATAGAAAACTAGGTAAAAAAAACTGTCGACCACTGGGTGGTTTACCCTAAAACTTTATCAATAAAATTGTAAAAATTAAAAAAAAAATTATAAATAAACAACTGTAATTAAAAAAAAATCATTTTTATTACTTAAAGTTGATATTTTTAATAAAATGATATTTAATATATAATTATATATTATATAAAGAGCCCATCTGCTAAAGGGGCAAATATAAAAATTTTGAGTTAATTCCATTTCTACATTCTAAAACTGAAATCTATCATCTATTTAAATTATAGACCGATTCAAAGTTTTTTGCTCGGACATTTTGTAAATATGTTTTTATATTATTATAATACCTCATATGATTTTTATGTTATTATAATACTGTGTAATTTTTAAAATAAGAATAAATAAAGAATTTAATAAATAAAATACTTAAAATTTCTTTGAAACTGAATCTTTGTATCTCAACGCAATGTTTAATTATCTGTTAAATATTCTAATAATATTCATTAAATTATTAGTTGAGGTTTTCTAATTAAATATTTTAAAGAAAACAAATTATAAACAGGTACTAATATTTGAATCGGTTATAAATAGCAGCTTGCGCAATGGGTACTGAAGTGTTTGAAACTTTTTTATAAACAATGTAATTTTATTATTTTATATATATATATATATATATATATATATATATATATATATATATATATATATATATATATATATATATATATATATATATATATACATATATATATACATATATATATACATATATATATACATATATATATACATATATATATACATATATATATACATATATATATATATATATATATATATATATATATATATATATATATATATAAAGTGCGGTAGTGGTGTAGTGGCAAAGCGCTCGCCTCATAAGTGAGAGTTTCCGAGTTCGATCCCCACCACGTCCCTGGTAGTACCGCGCTCAACTTGTTTATCCACGCAGCGGCCTTGTTCGTCGAGGTTTGTGTTTCGGAGTTATAGAGTTGAGAGAGGGTTATAACCACTATTAAGTAGCCTCCTCATCTGTAGTGGCCTTCTTGGCCTTGAGGAGGCGAATAACAAAAAAAAAATATATATATACAGGGCTTGTGATGAAGCGAGCGCGATTGCGCTCCGCTCGTAAAACGCGCCCGTAAACGGTATTTTCAATTGTTCTAGGCGCAATAAACAACGCTCGTTCAGCTTATAAAGAGCGTATAAAATAACGCTCGTCCAATAGGGATTATTTTTTTATTTTCATAAAATATTTAAAAAAGATTTTTTATTAAAGATATTCTATTATCAAACCACTAATACAAAATATAAAAAGCACTACGTCGTTCTCTTTTGCACTAACGTAATGAATGAGCAGTTTGAAGTCGTTAATAGTTAATGATTTCAATAATGGAATGTGCACGTGGAAACACAATGTGAATACAAAAATGCGCAAATAAAATAAGAATAGAAAATTAGAAAACCACTATAAGAAAATTGAAACTGCAGAGTATTTTTAATCTTGTGAAAATATCAAGTCAGATTTATTTGATTTATTGTTTGTAATATTCCACACATCGTTTAAAATAAAAATAAATATTAATAATAGAGCAATTTTTAAAATTAGTTTTTGTTTAAAGTATAGGTTTTTTTATTAACTATTATTTATTTTAACTCAAATTTAAAACGATTCTGTTGTTTAGAATGTTCGCAATCGCATTCGAAAAGGAAACAAAGTAATGACGTCAACATTTATTAAATGGAAAGTTATTATTCTAATTTATTATTATTTCAAATTATTCTTGTGTTATTTTTTTAAGATAAAAAAAAAACGTAATTTAAAAAAGAAATTTTAGAAAAAAATTAAATAATTAATTTGAATAAAAAATATCAAGAAATATAAAAACCATTAACCGTTAATTAAGTTTACAGCGTAACATTTTAAAATACATATATCAAAACAACAAATCAAAACTAAGTCACTAAATTATACTTTAATACAAAATCAATAAGAAGTTGCGTTTTTGTTTGATATTATTTTTTTATAACATAAATAGTTAAAAATAAAATCGCAATCTGACAATATACAAGAAGTTTGGAAGTATAAAAATCTACTTCGTTGAAGTAGTTTCATGAGTGTGATACTAATTCAAACATTTTTTGACGAAAGAATTATGTAACAAATAAAAAAAGATATAAAAAAATAAAAAGCTTTTTATGAGCATCGCCTTCAGCAATTTTCATGATCGCGCTCGCCGACATTATTTCGAGCGCACATAATCACGCTCGATGAAAACGTATTCAAATTTTACGAGCGCGATATAACACGCTTGACGATTTTCTTCATCACAAGCCCTGATATATATATTAATAATTAGAAAAATATTCGAAATTTATACAAAATATAAATTCATTTAACTTGACATAACTGTCTTTTTAGTAGATATCTGTTAGATAAAAGATACATTATAATTTAACAATTGGGCACAATCGGTATTAAAACAGCCTAATTTCTAATATAATATATATATTAGATATAAATTAGATTATATATAATAGATATATATTAGATTATATATAATAGATATATATTAGATTATATATAAGAGATATATATTAGATTATATATAAATAGATAAATATTAGATTACATTTAATAGATATATATTAGATTATATATAATAGATATAAATTCATTCAATTTGCCACGACTCTCCTGTTTTAGTAGATATATGTTTGCTAAAAACTACATCTAAATTTAACAATTGGTTTAAACAACTTAACACATTTTATACGAGTGGATATTAATGCCTGCTGTACTGGTTGGAAATGAGTTCTCATTTTTAGTTTTATAAAGTTTTTGAAACTAAGACATCACAAATAAGAATTTAATGAATGTGATAAGAATTTTAAGCAGATAGTTTTGTTAGTTAAACTATTAATTAACTAAATTTTTGGTAACAGTTTACCAAAAATTTAGTTAATTAACTTTTATATTTTATATCATGTATACTTATATACTATTTTTTACTAATTTTATTTTTTATACTAAGATTGATTTTATTTATTATATTATTTTTTTATTTTATTAAACACATCTTTACTTTTTAAATACAGTATAAAAATTGACTATATTAACATTAGCTCTTTTTTACGAAAATATTTTTCAAGTCAAACAAGAACTTAGTTTACTCTAGCTTCTGCAGCTCCTATTTAATGCTTGATATTGATGTCGCTAGGTGTTAGGACCTTACGTCACACTTCATAGTTGTTGTTCTTTTTAATTGCCGTCAACATCAAGCATTGAGCAAATTAAACAAGCTGACATTTTTGAGCAACCAGTGTGCATGACTTTGCATTTATAGAGGTTAAAAACATAAATCACTTCTTAGACCATTCGACTGCACGATCTATGTATTGTTAGAGTTTTATTACATCGTCTTCTATTTTGATGACCCCTGAAATCTTACTATTGCCTGCATAGATCATATGTTTCATCATCATCAAATAAAGAGGAGCTTACTTTTTAACATTTTTTAATATTAAAAAATATATACACTAATCGTTGAATACAAACTGTTACAGTTCATGTTACAGAATATTTAAAAAGGCATTTTTAAGCTTTACTTATTCATTTTTAATTCTTTATAAGTTGAAACCTTCAAACATAAAGAAAGTGAAAACATTTTACAGTATGAAACATATTTCATTAAAAAATGAAATAAGTTGGTATAAGTATATAGATTGCTTTAGTACAATTGACTGAGAGTTAAACCAGAGTTGTTAACAAGGCCAAAAGTAGCAAGGTCAAAGCCGAGGTCAAGGCCACAAGTTACAAGGCTAAGGACAAGGCCAAGAGTTTTAAGGTCAAGGCCAAGATTAAGAGTTTCAAGGCCAAGGCCTACGCAAACCTTTTCAAGACCAAACACTTCAATTTTTGCCTTACATTAAGGCCAATTATCAACAAAACTGTAAGTAGCAAGTGCTGTGACAATAAAACCACATTTTGTAAAAATAGATCAAGGTTATGCATAGAATTCAACAATACCAATAAGAAATATGTATTTTTTTTTTAAGGCCAAGGCCAACAGTTTCAAGGCCAACAGTTTCAAGGCCAAGGCCAAGTCTCTATTTTTGGCCTTAAAGCCAGGCCAAGGCCGAGGACTAACAACTCTGGGTTAAAGCAGGTAATTTTTATATGTGAAAGACACTTATTATGGCTTAAAAAAAGTTCCGTTTTTTTTAATTATTATTTTTTTTTTTTGAATTTTGAATAATAAAGAGTGTTTTAAATTATATATTCGTTATTAAACAGACTTAAATTTGCTTTAGTAAATACTGCATATTTAGGTCTGCACCCAATATTTATACATATATAAAATGTACATTATATAAAGATAGAAAACACAAAAAAAATGTTCACTTACACTGAGCTTGTAACTTTGTACGCACAAGAGACAATGGATAACTTGCACACATGCCACATGTGCACGAAATAGCACCACAAAGTAGCATAACACCAACACCTGGATTATTTTCATTTTTATGTTTGTTGGACCAGTTGGACTTTAAGGTCTTAAATAATAAAAGGTAAAGATGATTAAATAAATGATCAGAACTATAATGTTATTAATTTATTATTTTCATGTAAAAAGATGCTGCAAGAAGAAACACTGTCTTCTTTAAAATTTATATATTAAACACATAAAATTGAAAAAAGTTAAAACCTTTTAAAAAGGTTAAGAAAACAGTTTAAAATTTTATTTGATCATTTTATGCTAAATGGACAAAATTTCAGGGTTTTAACCCCTTAAGGACCGATATTTTTTCAAATAAATGCACCAAAAAAATCAATTTTTTTTTTAATGCTTAGAACTTTGATATTGACATTAAGAATAAAAAAAAGTCTGTTTTAAAAATAAACTTTATTTTTATACATAAATATGTTTTTTAATTTAAAAAAATGTAAAAATGATACATATTAGTAAAATACATATAGATATATAGATAGATACATAAAGGAAAAAATATAATATATAATTGAGAAAATATAATAATATAATAATAAAAAGATATATAATAAGACGTAAACAAAGTAAAATAATTAATAATTTAATTATGTATTATTAATATCTAAATATTATTAATTTGATTGATTCTTAGTTGATTTAATATAATAATATTGGTATAAAATTATTTTCCGAATTATTTCGGGTTAATACATAATGAAACGTAAAATATGTGACCGCCCGAGTTATCTCGGGTTCGGTCTTTTTGGACCATATAGCATGACCCATGATATCTCGGGCCTGGTCCTTAAGGGGTTAACAATGACCACCTCAGATTTTTCTGAAACTTGGTAGGTTTATGTCATTCATAAAGGAAATCCTTAAAAATTTCAGCTCAAACTATTTTTGTTTTGACATTTGTAAAACATTAACATTGAATATTTTAATGCCAAACTTTATTCATAATGGCATCTTACAAAACCTAAAAAATAATTAATAAACTTAAAAAGTTAATTTTTGATTACAAAACTAACTGTTGTAGAAGTAACAAAATGTATTTTTCCAGTTACTATATACATATTTCTATATATGATAAAACTCAGTAATTATTTATAAAGTTCAAAAAATGGCTCCAGTTAGAATTTAAAAAATTGTGTTCTAACTTTAAACAACCAAAAACTTTGAATCAGCACTGCTTTAATATTGAAAATTTTATTTATTAATATAATTTATAGTCATTTCAGTAAAAAAAAGTGAAGACCTTGCAAAATCAAAACATTGGGAACTTGCAAAATCAAAACATTGAAATTAGCACAAAATACTTTTAAAACATTAAAAATAAAGTTATAGGTGCACATTATGCATTATAATACGAAAGATCAATATTACACGAAGTAAACAGTACCCACATAAAATAATGAATTACTCCATCTAAAACAGCCACTTGAAAAATAATTTAAACCAATCATAGTGATACATTGAAATTAAGGATATGACTTATACCAACTAATTAAGAATTACTTGGTTTGTCACCAGGATACACTGTTATATATATAAAAAAAATACTATTATTGATAATAAAATATAATAAACAATGAACATAAACAGCAAACCATGCAAACAAAAACATTTCAGGATTAGGTCATTTAAGACTAAAATGTTGTTGGAATAAGATAATTAGCATAAAAAAATTTTAAACAAACAAATCAAAATCATATTAGTTTTTTCTGTTATACTATTTTATAAATTAAAAATTGCAGTTAACTGTTTAGATAGTAGCATCTCATAGAACTTACCAACTGTTAATTAAACTTTTAAAGAAGAAATGAGATAAAATTTTGCATAACATACATGTTATTGGACTACTTTATGGATTTAAAATTAATATCTTTATTCTCTTTATGCCTCAACAACTAAAAAACCATGTTCCATATATATATTATATATATGCCAAAGTTTTTAAATAAAAAACAATGATGATAAATGATAATTTTTCCTGCAATTGTTGAACAACTTGTTTAACATTTGTTACTTGTGTAACATTCTTTCAATTTAAACTCTTTTTTTTTTTTCCAACACCTTCACTTCCAACAAGGCTGCAAGTAACCACTATTAAAGTTGGAAGTTTTGGAAGAGAAAAGATAAAGTTTATAGAGCAAGATAATGCTTGACAGATGACTTAAAAGATTACAAAATATATGAATCAGGAAAACAAGATAAAGGAAGTGAATTTCAAAGAACTAATATATACAGGCCTCGGCAGGAAGCGAGAGCTTTAGCTCTCTCTCTCTCGCCCACACTCCCCTAAAACACTTCACGGGAGCAAATTACAGCTATCACAATAGAAGAACCAGCCCAAATATGACAACAGTATTCCATACAGGGACCAATAAGAAAATCAGGAGAGAGAAAATGGTGAGCACGATAAAGAGAAGCAACCTTAGTAAATGCTAACTTAGCAATAGATAGTCTATATGGTTTCCATGAAAGGTCAGTAGTAAATGATAATCCAAGAAAACGTAAAGAAGAGGACTCAGTGAGAGGGTTACCATTCATCAATATAAGAATGTCGATAGTACTGCAATAGCTGTTTGCAGTAAATAACTGAGTTTTGTTGGAGTTAAAATTTACAAGCCACTGTGAGCCCTAATCTGTTAAAGAAGTGAGATCAGATTCAAGATCTACCTGTACTAAGCCTTCGAAAAAAAGTCTTTTTGTTAAGAAAGGAGTATAAAGTCATCAGCAAAAAGAGTTACTTTAGATGTAAGGTTGTCAAGAAGATCATCAATCTAGATAAGAAACAAAACAGGACCAAGGATAGAACCTTGAGCTAGGAAACAGGACCAAGGATAGAACCCAGAAGTTACTGGAAATAAAGAAGAGTGTTGGCCTTCGAAGATGACTTTAATAAAGCGATTTAATAATCTCAAAAACTTTCCCAGATACACCATATGAAACTGGAGAAGACCAGCGTGCCAGACTTTGTCAAAAGCCTAAGATATATCAAGATCAACAGTCCTAGCCTCTCTACCTCCATCTAATGCATGATAAAATCTTTCAGTCACAGCAGTTAGCAAGTCAACTGTAAAGTGAGAGGATTGATAACCATATTGATTGTCAGACAGTAAATTATTTGACTCAAGATGGGATGTGAGAAATTAGTTTATCAAAGACTCAAAGACCTTGCTAATAACAGAAAGAAGACTGATTAGACCATATTTGGAGGGGTCAGAATGTTCAGAATATTTGTGGAAAAAAACTAGCTGTATAAAATTTTTGGAGAATGTTAGCTCTTTAGAGCAGCGCCCATTATAGTATTTATAGAAAAGAGAAAGAGAAGCAACATTACAACGATGTGATAATGTTTGGAGGTTGGCTGCAAGAGTAGGTCCAACTATGTTTACAATGCCTCTTTGCACCTTGTTTAAGAGAGAAAGGGAATCATTGGAAGATCCTTTGTAAACTGTAAGAAGAAAGCTTATGAAGACCAGTATGCCATACTTTATCAAAAGCTTTACAAATGTTGAGAGTGATAACCTTAACCTCTCCATTCTGCCTATTGCATGATAAAATCTAAAAATATTACTGTTAGCAAATTATCTGTAGAACAAGAAGATCAAAATCCATATTGATGAACAGAAAGTTAGTTACTAAATTCAAGATGAGAGATTAAGTGTTTGTTAATTAAAGTCTCAAAAACCTTGCTTATGATAGTAAAACAGAAGAAGAAGACTAATGGGAGGGTCGTTAGACAACTCAGATCGCTCTCAAGAGTTTTTGAAAATAGGGATAACAGATGCTGCTTTCCAGCAGGCTGGAAAACAAGACTCTGATAAGTACTTATTAAATAGTTTTGAAAGAATAGACGATAGCTCCGGAGAACACTTTTGAAAAACTGTAAAAGGTATGTTGTCCGGACCACCAGCTGTAGAAGAGTCTAAGCAGGAATTTACTTCAGATACAGAAGCTGGAGTGATACGAATGTCAGGCAATGGACTAATAATGGTTATGTAAGAAGCACATTTGTTGACATTGAAGACAAAAGTGTTCTACCCAAGGGTCATCATGAAGAAAATCACGAAAAGAGTCCCAATCAGTTTTAAGGTAGTTGTAAGAGGTACAATGATAGGGGAATTTTGATGAAGAAAAATGATATAAAAATTTTAGAGAGATCAAACTGTGATCAGAAGCACCTAAGGGTGAATGAGGAGAAACTGAGCACTAATTAGGATCAGAAACAAGACATTTGTCGATTAGAGAAGGTAAATGATTCGGGTTGTCTGGAAAGCGAGTTAGAAAGTCGACTATTTGAGTTAGGGACTGAGAAAGGCAAAATTTGTGGGCTTGAAAGCCTGCAGAATCACTGACACAAGAGCCAAACCATTCAGAGTGGTGAGCATTAAAGTCACCGACAATAACTATATTAGCTGATGGATAAAGAGAGAGGGCTTGATCGATATGATCAGAAATAACATCAAAAAGAGTGCAGTCTTGAGATGAAGGGAGAGATATACAACAAAGAGAAAGGCAATAGAGTGAAGTGGTGCTAAGCAAAAGCACATAAAATAGCCTGTGGATTCAAACCTAGTTTTCCAACAAATGGGTGAATTCTTACAAATGTAAATGCCCAGGCCAAGCATATGACAGTTGGGATCTTTACCAATTAATGGAAGATAATCATCAACACTAAGATCACAAGATGAGACAGCTGAACTCAAATTAGTCTCACAAAGAGCTAGTAGGTCTGGTGAACTTTGCAAAAGATATGACTCAACAGAAGAAAATTTATTTCAAAGACCACGAATATTAGTGAAAAGATAGATTTAGAGAATTTGGTGATGACAATCGTTTTTTGTGTTTTATAGTTTTTGGTACTTTATTCATTTTTAAATTTGTTAAAGAGTTTGACTCAAAGCTCAAATAGTACTCAGTACACTATTTAATAGTCCAAGCAATAGCCTCATTACTATTAATAAACCCTAAGTCATAACAAAGGGCTCCAAATGTGGCCTTAACAATGCACACCATAAGTACAAACAGGGATACCATCCATGCGCAACATGGCACTGTTAGTACTCTGATATTTTATATCTGTTGATGAAATTAGCCTCCCTGAGAGCTATCACAGAGATCGAGAAAACTGACTACCAGTCGGCATCAGAGCTATAAATTGATATTGTAGAGCTGTACCCTCATCAGGAGATAATAGAATGAGTTGAGCATTCAACATCCTAAACTGGAAACAATGTATTATAAATTGGTAGAATGTTATAGAAATGCATCAATTGAATGTATAGAATTTTCTTGGGCATTTTTGATAGTAATAGTAAACTTGTCCTTCTTTAAAATTTGTTGTAAAAACAACATGTAGTCACTTGCTTGTTTGACAGGTCTCTAATACCGTAGAACTCTTTCCATGTGACGAAACAAATGAAGCCATACTTTATGACTAAGGTTGTCAATGAGTACCCAGACATCCGGTTACCCACTTGTTATCTCCTGACGGGTTGCTTTATCAAATGATGTCATTTGAGAAGTTTATAACTCATTTTATTATTTAGGTTTAAAATTATTATTCGTTACATAATCTATAAATATTAACTTGGTATGTGAAAGAAGGTCTTGAAGATCTTGTGAAAAACTTCAATAGATTTCTTTTCCACCATCAGAATTTCTAAAAACATTGAACATAGCATTTGGAAAGTTATTTGAGCTTCTGATTCAGAAACCCACTTTTTATTCCTCACACTATTTACAATGATTTTCTTTCCATAAATCAGAACTCCTCCACCTCACTAGTTTGTCTGTCAAAAAAAACTTTTTCAAAACCTGGAAAATGAGAATATAAATATTTTGAAGCTCATTCAAAAAGTTTCAGTTAAGCAAATTATATTTTAAATGTTTTCAGTTTTAAAAACGCATACATTCTATTTAAATAACAAAACATTTGAAAAAATAACTTTTTTTAAGTGTATGTAAAATTATTTTGAACAACAACAATATTATAAGAAATAAAATCTGTGCTCATCAATTTGAATCAAATAAATGTTTTGTAAAAGCTAATTTCATTATAATTTACTTTTAAAATAATTGCAATGAAAATAAATTTAAAACTTAGATATAAATGAAAAAAGAACAAATCCAAACTAATGGTTTCATTGAATCAAAAGTTTTTGACTGTTTACAAGTCAAAAACTTTTGATTCAATGAAACCATTGAATCAAAAGTTTTTTTGCAACTTTTATAACAAATGTTTATAACAAATGTCTTTTATAACAAAGAGCATCCACTTGTTCATTTTACTTTAATATTTATTTTCTTTAATTAAAAATCTTTAAATTAAAAATTTAAATTTAGTTTTGAAGGAATGTAAAATAGTAAAATGCAGAATGTAAAATTTAATTTCAAAGAAATGTAAAATAGTTTTGCAAAATTTATTAAAGAAGACATTTTTTATATCATCTGCTCACTAAATCATTACATAAAACAAGTTATAAAAAAATTTCAAATGTTTATCATGCTCATGCTCTTCCAAGTCTTGAAAAAAATTGCTGCTTTATAAGTTTGCTTTAGAGAAAAGCCTGTGTAGATTGAAGCCTACTTGTTTTATCAGAAGACACTGGATGTTGAAGAAACTGAGCTTTTTGAGCAATTTTGAGATTTGATATTAATTGCAACAGTTAAATCTTTCTCGCTAGTTGTTAATTTGATAAAAGATATATCACCTGCAGTTGCAATGTTTTGTATAATCTCAGATGCAGCAGTACACGAGGAACCTGAATTAGAGCTGTACTAAGATTTTCTTTTGCATTTTGAACAGTGCAAGGGTTTGGATGAGAGATCACTCAGCCTATTAGTTGCCAACAACACTGACATACTTTGACAGGACCCCGAGATAAAAGTTTGTTCTACTGGAGGTATCCCAAACGGGTATGAAAAAGCCTTAGAGGACCCATCATCATTGCTAATCGGATCATAACATCTATTTAACAAACATACACTGATTATTTCACAAATAATACACTGACACAATGAGTTTCATCTTGTTGGTATTGTAATTATAACTTGTGAAAAAATAAAAGGTCCATTAAAATCTGGTGTTTTATCTTTCCTTTCAATTTTTAAATATTCTTAAACCTGACACAGATATCTAAAGGTGATGGTCCTTTGGATCATAATTCTCAAAGAAATATTTCCTAATGTTTGTTAGTGTGGAATCAGTATTAAATTGAGAAATGCTTGAACCTTTTTTGAAAGCAGACCAAACACACTTTGGTACAATTTTCCTTATGAGAAAAAGCTTTGTTTGACATTTTGAAAATCAAATTTGCTTAATTAATTTAACCTCTTTATATGAGAAAAAAAACTCTGTTTAAATGAATTAAAATATATATTGTGAATGTATTTTTGCAGGAAAAATAAGTTTTCAAAATAATAAATGTTTTATGTCATTAGTTATCAGCAAAGATACAAAGTCATATTTTAATAACTAGAATCAAAACAATTTTTAATTTTAAAATATTTAATAACTTTGATAAAAATGGTAAAAGGGTCATAAATTTTTTGGACATCCTAGAATGATTTTAAAAATTTGTGAAAAACACCTCCACATATATACCTAAACCCTGGTACAAAAATTTTCTTTTGAATTTTTTATCCAAAAGATATTTAAAAGCCTATGTGTTAACCAACATAAGCTTGTGTTAAACAACTTTTTAACAAAATCTTAAAAGTATTACTCATGAAAATATTACTCAAACATATTGCAAAAATTAAACTTTTTACCACTAAAAGAATAGACTCATAAATATATACATTTACATACTTATTTAAAATATTCTTCCTTTTTACTTAAAAACATTTTGTGTCACACATTGATTAACAAATATTTTATAGAAGCTATTAGTTGATTGTTAAATTCTTAATTTGTTGTGCTTTTTTAAAAATTATTTAATACTTACTTCATAAACACATAAGTCAATTCCAGCATATGGTATAACTCCTATCAAACCAGGCACTAAACCTTTGTAAAAACCTTTGATACCATTTTGTCGATATATCTGTCCAGCACAATCAAAAAAGCCATTGTATTGACCAGTCTTAGAAATTGCTAATCGAGTTTTCATGACCTGCAAAACATTAAATTTTATTATGTATAAGGTAAAAAAAAATCAAAAGTTATTATGATAATTTATAAATTTTTGTTAACTGATTTTATGAAATATTATCTATTATCGAAAAGCCTATATAATTCATCTTTTTAAAATGTTCCAAAAATATTTCAAAAGGTCAGTTCAGGTCAGTTTGGAACTATTGTATCCCATACTATATCCACTACGGAATCCATACAATCTTATTCTTCTGTCAATGTTTAATTAAAAAATTGTAATAAGAATGCATAAATTGTAATTGCAAATGCACAATTTAAGCTTATAGGTTTTTACAAAAGATCTTCTCAAACATGAATTTAAATAAGTTAATAATATTAAATTCAGTATTTGTATGCAACAGTAATAATAATGGAATTTAAAGATTGTTTTTAAATGTCAATACACTATGACCTTAAGGTCTGATATTAAACTAAATCAGTGTCAAAAAATTTATTTTTATCCACCTCTGGAACAACCAGATCTCACTTTGTCTCCAATTTGTCAACATTTTCATACATACAACCGAACAAGTTGAAAGAAAACATTAGGTTTTATCTTCATCAAATGACAGAAGAAGAGTTGTTGTATGTGCTGAGTGAAATGATGATTGGGTGAGCTTGGTTTTTATCTTTGTTTTTAAAACGTTGTATTAAATTAACTTTTTGTTAATAACTTAAATTAATAATTTGTTATTGATTGAATTTTATTAACTGTACTACTTTAAATACATTTGAATATACTTTAAATTTATTTTAATTGAAATTTTATATAATAGTTATTTAATGCTAATAGAAACCAGTAACTTTCCTTTTTACATTTTTCACTTTAACAACCTCGAACCATTGTACTCTTGCTGAACAACATATGACAACGCATCACACAAAGATTTTAAATAAAAAGATGTCTAAGTTGGTGTTTGAAAATAAATTTAAACAATGTCATTGCAGTGATTTTTAATGACATTGTTTAAATTTAATTTAAATTTTTATATATATTTGTAAATAAATTATTTACATTTTATTTATTATTCATTTGAATAACTGTAAACACCTGATGGGATTTTTCCAGTTACCACCACATTATAAAATGATTTTTTCATGAATTTTTTATTTTATTGATTATATTTTATTATTTATTAAAAACCAGCCCATTTGGCCAGCTTGGCCAGAAGTGGATCCATCTTTAAATTACAAAGTAAATTAAGGCTACAAAATTAAAAATACAAAGAACTTTGTTCTGAGTATCTATATTATAAATATTTTTTAATTACAGCTATCATGTTCTCAATTACATCTTATTATTTCTTATTTACAACTTTCATGAACTCAATTACATAATACATTTATTAGCTTTCATGTTTTCAACTACATCTTACATATCTTAATTACAACAAAATTAAATTTTTTAAAATTCTTATACTTTTAGAAACTCTGTAGAATAAATATGCAATTAAAACTATGTGTTGGAAAGCATAATAAATAGCTTAAATATAATGTTGCTGAGAGGCGATGATTTATGTTTGGCTCTATTCTTTTACTAATTTTAAATAAAAAATGTTTAAAAATTGTACAAAAAGAGAATAAACAGCCTTAACAAATGAAAATGAAAGCACTCTTTTTTACTTAATCTTTGACTATTAATAATATTAAATGAAAGATGCAAAAGTGCAGTGAGATGTCAAACTTCACAATCAACTATCACAATCAACAACTATGGTAGTCTCAAACAACCTTTTGAGATTCGAATGATTAATAAAGTAAACTTTAATTTTTGTAATTCTACTACTTTTTCCATATATATTAGGGTGCATCGAAAAACAACAATTTTTAAAAATAGCCTTGTCTTATTATAGAGGTGCCTCAAGTACTTGAACAAAAAAGTTTTAAAAAATCATATTTGTTTTATAAAAAACATATTAAGGAAAAAAAATATCTTTAAAAACTTGCACTTTTTTTATTTTTAGTTTAAAACGGAAAGTTTTTATTAAAAAAATTTAAAATATAAGTTTTTATACAAAACAAATAATTATTTTTAAAATTTTTATATAACTTCGCTTTTTTTGAGTACCAGGTAGACCTACTTTTAAAGAACTTTTTTTACATATATATTATGGACCCTTTATATGTTCAAGAGTCTTCGAGCACCTGCAAAAAATATTTTTTATTCAAAAAATTTTTAAATTCAGTGTTATTTTATTATATAGAACATATTTAGAGCTCAGGCAATTTTAAAAAAAAGGCAATTTAAAAAAATTTTAAAAACATAAAAAATTGAAAAAAACTCGAGGCAATTTTAAAAAATTGTTGCTTTTTGATGCACCCTAATATATATCAAGATGATACTTAATTGTAAACAAGTAAGAATTATCTTAGCTGAAACAA